>NW_009724485.1:31499-35273 GCF_000703405.1 Apaloderma vittatum
GATCTCTCTTGGACCGAGGTGCCCAGAACTGGACACACCACCCAAGCTGAGGCCTCCCCAGTGCCCAGCACAGGGGGACAGTCCCCTCCCTGCCCCTGCTGGTCACACCATTGCTGACACAGGCCACATCTAACTTCATATCCCAGTGGCAGGCTGAAGAAGACAATTGGCACCGAGACCCTTTGGATGTGTCACCCCCAGCAACTTGCTTAGGCAGCAACGCCTGCATCCACTTTGAAATGCAGTTTTTCTGTGGCATTTCTGGCTAATCCCAACGGGAAGTAACACCACGTGCTTTCACCTGGAGCAATCCTGAAAAGGCTTGTTCAAACAATATAGCCACACATACCATTGAAATAGAGCTTTTCTCCAGCAGCACTATGTGAGCGTCCTTAGGAGAGGAAAAGAGAAAGGACTTCCCATTTTGGAAGCAAAGGGTGAATCATTTGAGGTAGGAAGGGTATCATTAACCAGTTTGGGATATGTCCAGGTCTGTCTGTACACTGTAAGTCACTGCACAGAGGCAAACTACAAGCAGGGGAAAAAAAAAAAAAAAAGGAATTAAGAATGAGAAACTGCTGGCTCAATACGGACTCAAATTATTGTTTTCAAAATAATAAACCAATGCTCAATTGAGTACATGGGAGCAGGAAGGATTTGGCACAGAGAAGAGAGCAAATACTGACTTGTGGATGTAAAACCAACTCCCAGCTTGCCTTCTGAGAAAAGTCTTATGTAAGCTGAGCTCAGCACCTACAGCACTTCCAGCTATTCCAGGGAAAACCAATCTCTCCCTGCACATACAAACCCTTTCTTTACTCAAACACCCAAAAATGCAGTCATCCTGCCGTTGTCAGGAAAATGCAGTGCTGCTCCTGTCGTAGCCAACAAAACCCTCATCCCCTATGACATACCAGCTGCATATACACTGTCTTTAAATTATCACACACTTGAGTCAAATTCGTTAAATCGTATGGTCGTTTAGACTTGTGTCAGCTCTGCCTGTTTAACAAATCCCACAGTCAGAGAGCTGTGCTCATGGGTGATGGCAAAGTGCCACTGCATTCCCACGACAGGAAAAGCAGCTATTTTTAAAATGTGTGAGATTAAGAACTCAGCATTGTTACCGTTTTATTTAAAAACTTTCTAAGTACAATGAGTGCAACTGTAATAAAAGGACCCATATTGAAAGAAAACTGATGAATACATTTTAAAATATTCTAAAATACATATCTTCGCCTATGTACACACAGACATACCCACACCAATATAATAAAAATGTATAAATACAAGCGTAGCAATTTCTGAGGTTAAAGGCATCTGGCTTCCTTCAAAGTTCTTGAAATTTTTTTTACAGGAAAATATGTTTCCGATACGTAGAGTCAATTAAATGTATTTTCTAAACAAAAGGAATAGCTTCACAAAGCTCATAAGGGCACAGACGTAGGCAAATCTTCCAAAGATTTTAAGCAGCCAAAGAGAACTGTAACATCCACCACATTAAAGAAGTCGAGTTCAGAATCTGAAAATCCTTCCACTGAGCTGGCTTGTTTTTTAAGGCCACCATTTCTTTTTCAGAGTCAATACAGGGTGGTGAAGCGCGTAACTGAAAAACACTCCTGAAATATCCAGGAATGCAAGTACGGGAGAGTGGAAGAGTGGCTGCAGTGTCACCCAAGGCAGTGCTGGACCAGCTCTGCCCCAAGTCGCAGTGTCCCAACACCCTCTGTAGCCAGCCCAGAGTGGGGCAGCATCAGCCACTGAAGTCTGTCCATTAGGAAGGAGCTCGTATAATTTTGTTCTGTAGATAATGATAAGCCAGAGAAATCTTGATGCACGTTGAGAAACGGATTCTGACTGACTACAAGTAGAAATGCTGAGTTTTTTCACCTCAGTGTGGCTAACAGCTACAGCCGACAGCGTAACGTGAGTTTTCATTTTCACGCACTGTCAAATACCGGCTTCAGCGGGGCTGCAGTGTCATTTCCAAGTAAGGCACAGAAGACAAACGCTCCTCTTGCCTCTTTGTCCTACTGCTGCCATCTAGGGCAGGATTCAGGTGCCTTGTGCCAGGGAGATGCCTTAAGGTAGCCAAGACACCTGCCGTAGACTAAGAAAAGTGTGTAGCTTATCTGCGCTGGGCTGCTACTAAAAACGTTTGGTTCTGCAGGGCCAGAGCTGCTCTTTGCAGCAGGGGGAAGGAAGAACTTGAGGCAGAAGCTTAACTTTGGAGACAGCTTACAGCTCATTTGCTCCTTTATCTTGTCCTACCAGTGGCTCCCTTCTGTTCTGCAGGACCCTGCAGGTGTCCCTCAGGTCCCCCATCCACCCTGCAGTCCACAGCCCAAGGTCTCGATTGCTTCTTTCTGACGGAGCTGAGGGGCCCGGCCAGAGACAAGCAGAGTCCAGTGTTGCCCAAGAGCACGTTTTCAGTCATTTGGGAGGAGGAGGGAGGACGTTTCTGGGATTTATGGAGGTGAGCCCTTCTTCAGACGAGGCGTGTGTCATCTTGCAACAGATGATGATTAACAAGAGCCAAAAAGAAATAGGTGGGTTTTTTTCGGACGTAAAAGCTGTCAGTGCACTTGGAATCCAGCGTGGGACTGATGGCAGAAAGCCATCTTCCTTGTGGAGACAGGGATGGTGGGACACCTGCACGGTCAACCCAGCAGATGAGAAGATTGGGTTTCCTGCCTGCACCACAGAAACTGAAGAAATATGCTGGGAGAAAAGACTTGGTGTAAGGGCACGGAGGTGTAGGCTCAGGGGTGGCATTGCAGGGGTGCGTGCTGGGGGGTGGAGGTGGCTCCTGGCTGGGCAACTCGCAGCCGTAGGCTCGGGGAGCATCTGGAGACACCTGCAAGGATGCAAAGGAGCATTATGCAGCGTGGATAATCTCTACCTCCTCTGCCACCGTCTGTGTGGGGCTGCTTTTATGATCTCTGCTAAGGCCGAGGCAGTATGTAGCCAGAGAATATGTCCTTAACTGTGCTCTGGGGGGGTCAGAACAGCAGAGCTGCAGACACGAGCCTCCTTCCCTCGCAATCAGTGGTGCAGCCAGCTCTCAGCTGCACAGAGGTCAGAGACTAAGCTTCTGTGTAAACTTGGTCTAACCAGGTGCTCATGAGCCCATGCTACGTGGGAAAGCCTGCACGTTCGGATGGAAGTGGTGAATTCCCTGATAATAACCTCTAACAGAAGAGAAAACAAAGTAAAGTGCAGCACGCTGTTCCCAGAGCAAGGAGAACAGAGATGCTAGCAGGTATCTGTCAAGGACAAATTCGGAATTGTAATGAGTGAGTAGAGAGAACGCTCATCAGAGGAATAACTTGGAGATGCAGAGGAAATATGGACTTAATGCAACATTTCTGCAGAAGCATATTTTTTTTAAAAAAAAAAAAAAGCAGAATTTGTCATTTGTGGAATATCAGAACACTCCTGCAAATTACAGGAATAAAGTTATTCTCTTGGCATAGCAATGGATGTGCTTTTCTATAGGAGTATGTCTTATTTTGAAATAGTCCACTGTCTGTGACAGTGCTCTGATGCACTTATTGTGCACTTGATGACACAGAAGACCTTTTCTTTGTATGGGAAACGCTGGGAATAATACTCTGCTATATGTTCCACCAGAGCTGTGCCTAACAGATATCCACTGAGGGCTGGCATATTGACAGAGAGAAACTACTTCCCCAGGCGTGTGTGCTCCCATGTGCTTTCTGTCAGCAGCTGTAAAAAGGGGCACCAAGATGCCACCGCATTATCCAGCGTGCA
>NW_009724485.1:35286-39881 GCF_000703405.1 Apaloderma vittatum
TTCCCGACGGGCGCGGGGCGAGCCCATACGCCCGTGAAATGCAGTTTTCTCCGACACCGCTTCATCTCTAACCCAGAACCGCCCCTGTTCCCTAAAAGTGCAACTCGAGAAACTCACGGGCATTTAACGAAAGGATTGCTGTGGGCTAAAAAAAAAAATTATCCCATGGATAAAAAAAAAATTATCCCAGGTGGGCTGGGCTGCCTACCAGCTTCAAGAGCTGGTGGTGGAGTATGGGAATCAATGCTACCAGAAGGTAGCAGGGACGCAGGGAGCTGTACCTTTGGGAGGTACCTTTGGGGAGAGGTCGGTGTGCCTTAACTTGGCCAGGTAAGAGTGTTGTTGCTGAATGACAGCCCGCTGAGCCCAAAGGAATAGTGAAGAAAATCCAGAATAGCTTTTTTTTTCACTAAAACCTCGTGTCATTCAAAGCCAGGGATCCACAAGGAGAAAGATGTGACCCAGAAGATGCCGCTGTGCAAGATCATAGCAGTGTTCTGATTTATTTAAGTGCTGCAGCTGCTACCAGGTTTAAACACTGTGTGGAAGTGCAGTAAATAATGGATCCGGTCTCAAAGACATTACTGTTGGTTTGAATTGTGTGTTAATGCGTGCGCAGTGGTTACCAGACAAATAAAACTGATTCGGTTTCGGCCTGAAAGAGGTTTGGGGGGTTTTTTTGTTAGACGTAGCACATGGCATTAAATCACAAGTCAGTAGGGGGCTGGGAGAGATAAAGGTTTCAACAGACTCTGAGTCACAATCCCGTTATTCTCTCTATCTAATACAATCAGCCGTGTGCTCCGAAATAATAATCCAGGAACTTTGTCAGGCTCTAGGACATCTGAGGCTGTCCCCATAACTTCCGTTTCAGGGATGCCTTCTGAAGAGATGGGAACTCAGGAAAATGTTTTTTTCTCGACAGGAGGAAAGGTAAAATTAGCAATCGCTGACCAATAAAATAGCCAGGTGTCTTTACGGCCGCGAAGCTGGCAGGTCAAACTGGAGCGAATGGAGAATCTTAAAACGAAGAAAAGGAGCTAACATTTTGGGGAAAATAGATACAAAATGTAAGAAATTTATTTTCTTTTATTCCCGTTAAGTACAATCGCACTGAAACACAATTTTCCAATACATAAAACTGCCTCCAGTACTTTTTCTTAAAAATCCACATCCCTCAATGTTCTTTATTGCCTAAAAGCTCATAGAACTCTTTACTGGTATTAAGGGTCCATTAATATCTAAGGTGGAGAAGAAAATTTATTTTATTTTAAAAGAAATGCAAAAATTCATAAATGGATTTAACATTCTGGGCAGAAAGAGTATCAGTAGAGATGGGGCTTTTGTGCGGAAAGAAACCTCACAAATAAAACCCAAACAGAGGAAGGTTCTCTAAGAAAGTGATTTGCTAAAAATGCGTCAAGTAAGGATTTAAAAAAAAAACATGCTTAGATGCTTTCTATTTCTCCTCAGAATTTGAATCCAGTTGCGTGTTTTTCCTGCAAAATCACACGCTGCTTCTGTCTGTGCATATTATTAGCTACACCAAAACCCAAATATATTAAAGTGGTTGTAAGGGTAAGAATATATACCAGTAACCTAAGGGCAAATAAAGAAATTGCAGTTCTATCAGCATTATCTGAAGCTCAAGCATTGTGCACACAGAAATTTCCTAAACGGAATCACACTTAAAAATACATTTTAGCAGCCAGAGGTTTGGAAAAAAAATGCTCAGGTAAACCTCTAAAAACCCCTGAGCTGTCCTTACAGGCACCGCATGAAACCAGCGTCCTATTAACATGTTTTAGTAGTGATCCATCTTGCTTTGATGACTTTGATTTTTTTAAAGATAATGTCCTTACAAAAAAAAAAAAAAAGAAAAAATTTACTCAGCTTGCAGTGAATAAAGCAAGATGGTATTTGTTGCTTGTTTACAAAACTATAGTTCTAAACAATTTGGCTTATGAAGCCCTTCACTACGAAAATGATGATTAACTTTTACTACAAAAGAACCTCTTTGAAATCTAGTAATGGCTTGATAGTTTTGGAAGGGAAGTAACAAAAGCTCGATTGTTTTAGGAGAAAAACCCACCCGCAACGTCTTATTTTTAGTGACCCTATTTTTAGCGTTCTAAAATTAGCATTAGAATAACAAAGTAGTAAACCAAGGTCCTAGACTACTTCATTATCTTAGTTATTAGCCTGACAGGCTAAGTGACTCGATTAAACATCAATGACAGAAGAGCTGAGGGGTTTAAAGGTCAATAAATACGGTGATAGGAATCCTTCTATGTAGCCCTTTGCTACAGACTTCTGGGGTTTAAATGTCGACAAGCTAATTACTCTTCTTCCCTAATTAAGCAAGCCGTTCTTGATCAGCTGGTCAGGGAACAGCTGATCACAATTGCTCGCTTTGAAGTCCGTAGAGGTCTGACCCAACCTAAATTAAACTTGTAAACAGCAGAAATGAAAGCCAGATCCCATCTAGGCAAGGTTCTTAATTGAACTGTTGTTGGAGGCCGTTCTGTTCCCAAGTCTTAAAACCAACCGTGTCGTTGAGCCCGATTCTGGCTCACAGTCACACGGGAGTGAGCCACCTCACCCATCCCCATGCAGGAGGATGAGTCTTGAGAGAGTGATGGGAAGTGTCAAAGGAAACAGACTGGGACTCTCTCTGCTGCCTTCTTCCATCTCTCGTAACCTGTTTTCCCCCTTGAGTGAGGATCTTTGCAATTACCCTGAAAGACATCATCTAAATGCTCTGTGAATTTGGAGGTGGCCCCGCTGCCTCCGTGGTCAATGTCCAAGATCATCCTTGATCCTTACGGCATCCTGCTTTGACCGTGGCACACCGACGAAATGACTAGGGTGGAAGAAATCTCCCAGTCCCTTCCCCGTCAGGGAAGGATTTGAATAAAATCCTAAAAGCTTTCATGGGAAGCGTGAAGCCCCTTCGGTTCCCCACTAGCCTGTTATTAACACTGTTTGTCTCCTATTCCTGCCATTAATGACCTTGCAACTACTGCTATCCAAAAAGCAGTGTATTCTTTCATAAAGATGTATGTCCTGTGGTGGCTTTTCAATAGCTCTGCTGGCCATTTGTGCTAGCTGCCCCTCTTTTGTATAAAGGGAATTTAAAATGATATTTACATACAAATACAGATGAGAAGTAGAAAATGCAGCATAGAAAGAAAATGAGACACATGTAATGGAAAAAGAATTTTACATCCATTTCTTTAAGCTGTGAGGCTACGTGGTAAGCTCAGGTGGAATAGAAAAGCAAAGAATATCATGTGCAAACTGGGACAGGACACTCAGGCATTGACAGAAATAAAGGGATCCTGGGGTTGCAAGGACAAAGCAGTGTTTGGGATAAGCTAAAAAAAAAATAGAGCAAATACTGGACAAGAACACCCTTGAAGGAAAGAGATAGCAAAACTTTTCCCCCAGACTCAGACAGAATTATTCCTTTGTTTTAGCAATTTCTCTTCAAAATGCTTCCTATGCTTTGCCTGACCCTGGCTGCTTTGTAGCCCACTTTGACCACGCCTGTGGGTGCTGGTTTGGCTGGAAAAGCTTCCAGCTGAGTGCTACGAGTGCTACAAGGGAGAATCAGGCGGAAGGGTAGCATATGTGCATGATTAGAAGAGTCCAAGGAACAGACGAATCCAAAGAAAAGAAAAAATAGGGTGTTAACTTTACTAGAAAGGCTGGAGGACTCCACTGGGGCTGCTGAAAAGTGATATCCTAATTGAGAGAGCTTTATAGTGGGGATTGATGGCAATGTCGTCAAAAGTTTGTTGGTAAACTGCACGGCATCATCAGGAGTCCCCTCTCTGTTAGGCAAAACATTTATCGGACAGATTTGCATGATATAAAATTAATACGTGGCTGGAGACAAGTGGGGTTTCTACATTTTTCAACTGCCTTAGTGAGTGAAATGGAAAATCTGGTATCGTATGGGTTTATTCCAAAATCTGTGCAGCCATAAGCTAGTGCTTGGAAGTATGGTTGGATGGGTGTAAGCAACAACTTAAATATTATAGGCTAAATCTCCATCACAGGAAAGGAACCCAGAAACCAGCAATATTTGTCCACTCACAACCAATGAATCCAAAAGAAAGAGAAAGCAAAATTTTCCTGGGACAGAGGACAGCAAACACAGAAAATCAGCAATATGCTAGCAAATTAGAGCGATGCTCTGATCTCCCCATCCTTGCCTCCTGCCTGTGGGTGGCTGATGATGCTCCTCCTCTGCAGCTGGACCTCAGCTCCTTGTCTGGACTTGGTTGTTGGTCAGTTCACGTTGACTCTGTCCCTACTAATAAGTTAAATAGTACTGAAGAATGTTTCCAGGCACTAGAAATCAATCATTCATCCTCCTAAATTGTCTGCAGGGGGGCGGTGTGTGGACAGTTTAATAGTATGCGCACAGACCATCCCATATCCAGCCAGCTTCAGGGCCAGAACAGCCCTGGGCGTGTTGACTGGAGGTCCCCAGCCACTGCCCCTTGCCCCCCCGGTGACAGGCTGAAGCTGAAGTAGCTGTAATCATGGTGAGGAGCCTGGGGAAAGAGGTTGCCCCAGCTCTTCCT
>NW_009724485.1:39912-43434 GCF_000703405.1 Apaloderma vittatum
TGCTGAACTGCTCAGCCCATGCTGAGTTTGGAGTTATTTGAACTGTCACAGCGACATCCTATTTACCCCAATTGGGACATTAAGGGGTCAAACCTGGTGCCAGGAATTCCAAGGGGAGTCCCTGACTCCTCAGTTACAGGTACCAGCTCCCCTGTCTGTGAATCATAGAGTCACAGAATCATAGAATCATGGAATGTCTTAGGTTGGAAGGGACCTGAGAGATCATCTAACCCAACCCCCTGCCATGGGCAGGGATGCCCTTAACCAGCCCAGGTTGCTCAGGGCTCATCCAACCTGGCCTTGAACATCTCCAGGGAGGGGGCAGCCACAGCCTCTCTGGACAATCTATTCCAGAATCTGGCCACCCTCGCACTGAAGAATTTCTTCCTAAGATCCAATCTGAACCTATTCTCCTTTAATTCAAATCTATTTCCCCTTGTCCTATGGGTGGACACTTTTGTAAGAAGTCCCTCCCCAGCCTTTCTGTAGGTTCCCTTCAGGTACTGGAAGGCAGTGATAAGGTGAAACTGAAATCAGTCTACAATAGACAAAGAAATGATAATTTCTCATGTGAAATATAAGAAAGGATATAGACTGGTAGAATTACCCATTTGCTAAGGGATATTTGGTAGAGGTCCTCTTTAGTTCTCATGCAAGGAAAATTCTCATTTGTTGACTCTGAAACTCTGGTCAACAAACCTACCTAAGCAGATGAAAATATACTAATAAGAAACCCTCTCTGAACATTCTATTCATCCATTCTATCCATCTATTCATCTATTTCTCTCATCCTATTCATCTTTTGCAGTGCTCAGAGATGCAGGTGTGCAAACCTACCTTATCAGGAAGGATTTGTGCCCAACGTCTAAGAGCCCCATGGACAGGGGAGTAAGGCAGTGACCCTCTGTGTCAGGACTGTCTCTTCCCTGTGTAAATGCAGTTATAGAATCATAAACGTTGGAAAGGACCTTTATGATCATCAAGTCCAACCCACAGCCCTGCACCACCCTAACACTAAACCATCTCCTGAAGTGCCACATCCAGCCCGTTTTTAAACACGTCCAGGGATGGGGACTCCACCACCTCCCTCGGCAACCCATTCCAATGCTTCACCACCCTTTCAGTGAATAAGTTTTTCCTAATATCCAATAAGTTTTTTCCTAATATCATGTTCAGATACATGTTCAGATGAGAACCCAGTTCCCTCTTGCATGGGTTTGACCAGGGTATCACGGCTTCGACCAGGGTATCATGGCTTCTCAGATGCAGGACCTGAATCAGCAAGCTGTAGCAGCATAATTTTAGTGCCGTTTATTTATTTCCCTCCAAGATCAACAGCTGTTTTATTTCTTTCCTCTCCTTGACCATTCAGCTGAGCTACTACGGCTGCAGTTCCCTTAAGTGCATTTTCATAACTTGCGCAGCGGGAGCAATTATTCTGCCCAAAGCTGCATCTCCTTCCTTCCACCTGGATATGTGTTAAATACGTGACCAGAGGGGACCATCCCCAGCCAAAAAGATATTTCTAATCTGAATATCAGATGCCTAAACCACATCCCCAGACACTTTTTAAAGTGTTCTTGTTTAAAATCGAGCCGGGAACAGCAGTATTGGCAGAAGCTTAGCTCCCGTTGATACTGTAATTATTCTGACTGATCATTTCGTTCACACACGGTCTGCCCTCAAGGACAGAAGAGCTATTCCCCAGGAAAGGTGGAGAAGGGATCAGCATCTTTTCCAGAAAGAAGCTGTATGAGGAAAATCTGGATTGTTTCCATCACAACCCAGCAAGCCAGTAACCCTGCTGCATGTTTATGATAAGCACGATGAGTGAAACTATTCACTGTTATTAACTCCTATTAATTTCGCAAGGAGAAAAGAAGAATTTTTGCTGCCATAGCCACTCTGCAGTGCAAAATGCAAGTCTTAAAAAGAAATATTATTAAAAACAGACCTACACACACATACGGGTTTTTCCAGAAATTATCTCACTTCTAGAATCACAGGCCAGGTTTAAAAAGAATCAGGTCTGTTGCAAAAGAGGAGGGCACTAATTTTTTTTTTTCTATATGGCTTTTTTGCAAGTTGGTATTTTATAAGCAACAAACTCCATTATTGTTTCGACAGCGTAGGGACATTTAAAGTGTAGGCACTGATGCATTATTCAAAATTGCAAATTAATGCTCTTTTTTTGGTTTGAACAGGAATTGCCAGCCAAACTCTGAGGTCTCACTGAGAATCAGTTAACCACACTTCATGTCTTGCCTGCTAAAAGGATATGAAAACCTTCAAGCGAAATACTGCCTCATGTTCTCAAGCCTGGAAGCAAAAAAAAAATCATTCAATTTAACTGTCTATAATCAAACAAAACCTCAGCCCATTTTTCTTCAAGAACTGTTGCAAAGGAACATATGCAGCTGTACTAATAGTGACTAAAATTTTATTTGACAACCAATAGGGTAATTAGTAAATTAAAGCTTGTTTGTTTTGGTGTCTGATTTGAGTGACATCAGGATATTCACTCTAAACTAACTTTTTTATAATTCGCCGCCCACTGGTTTTCACTCTTTCAAGTACATTCCTCTGGAGCACAGCTCTGCTTCCTCCTACTGCAGAAGACCAGCAGATGTAAATCAGATCTCAGTGGTTGGGTTTTTTTTTTCCACTTCTCAAAGAAATCTTGTATTTGTCAGTTTGCTTAACACTAAAGACTTCAATGCAAAACCTGACTACAATATGTCAAGAGAAAGTCTACTTAACGGAGGAAGTAAAGTTACATAATCTCATTTTCAATTACCTTTCATTTAGGGCATATTCTCATCATCACCCACTATTAAATACAAAGATTCTTGACAAGGAACTCCTTGAGGAAAACATGTCATGTTTAAGGATATATAGCACACATGTTTTGTAAAGGGCCAGAAACCTTGTTTAAAAAATCCTAACAGCTCAGTGCTTTAATTATCCTGGGAGGAGCTTCTGCAAATCCGACCTGCATATAGCTCCCACGGGGGAGAGTCTGGTGATTACAGCTTGGATGCAATCTCCTCATCAGTGGGCTGCGCTTCTGTGCCGCGTCTTAATGGCATCTTCCGGGTGGGCATTCACAAGTCAAATGACCAGTTAAGAGATGGACGTGGTATATTCAAGATTAAAGGGAACTAAAGAAACCTTCACTCAAGTAAGTTTCTGGTGCTGTTTAAATGTTACGGGTTCAATCAGTCTCTGGTGCAGGCCAGGGAGTTATTGCTAAGATGACCTTGACATGGTTTATTATTGCTTTACACAAATGCATCCTCATGTGTGTAACAATGGAAAACTGTGCTAAATTGGCGAATGTAAGAGCTATCCCTTTGTTATTAAAAAAACTCAACAACTTGGCTTGCTTGAAGGAAGCATAATCTCAGAAACCGCCTGCCTAGAATGGGACAGGTGAAGTTGGCATCACAGCCAGGCTGGCCTCACATTTTCTACAAAAGAGGACACCTGAGGAATCGCAGAATGCTGGGGTTGGAAGGGAGC
>NW_009724486.1:0-2428 GCF_000703405.1 Apaloderma vittatum
CAATTTAAAAAGTCATTTAGCAGCTGCAAAACACCGCCTGGCAACAGCCGGCCCTCAGAGGGACACCCCTCCTTCAGCTACTCATCAGCCACGCTTTCAGCTTCTACTCCGCGTATTTAAATAGCTCAAATCACGGAGCGAGATCTGCAGAGGTGCTTTTCCATTTTCTTTTTTTTATCTTAACTTTGCCTAACAGCATCTTAAGACGCTAATAGAGGAACATCTGTTGGGAGGGAGCAGTCGATCTGCTGTAGAGAAGGACTCTGTGACGTCTCGAGCGTCCAGTGCTCGGCAGCCGTTTCCCAAGAGCAGGACTGCCACCGGAGCCCACCGATGGCAGATGAAGACCACAAGCCTGTCCCATCGTGCCTTGCTCGCCCTCGTGGGAGATGATTAACCAGCAGACAAACTAAAACCTGAATTTCCGTTGAGTGAAAACAAAGGAAACCTTTTCTTCCTCCCAGATCACCTCTCCTGACACATCCCACTGACCTCCGTCATGCTTCCCTCCTCTTATCCCCACAAACAGGTAGCACCGTGGGCAATCACCGTTTTGCTGAGCCCTGAGCTGGGAACGTCACGCGTGGGGATGCGATGACACCAGCTCTATACTCTCCAGTCCTTCTGGAAGCGCTGGCAGGATGCTTGGCCCATCAGCCCAGCACGGTCCAGAGGCTGGAAGACAGAGCTGAGTGTAATTACACGGCCCTAATTACGGACTGTGGAAGGTAGAGAGCTGTGGAGCCTGACAGCCGCTGCTCCAGGGTGGGGGAAGTCGGACGCTGTCCCTTGTCCCTTCTCGGGGGTCCTCCCGTCGCTGCTCCCCAGTCTCCCCGCTCTCACGCCGGCGTCACTTTCCGTGTTTCACCGATTCCAGTCACACCACGCGCGCACCCGCCTCAGCCACCGTCTGTTCACATCCTCTCTGCCTCTCTTCCCAGCTCCAGTTTGGGGTGAAAGCCTCCCTTATTAGCCAATTTGGATAGCTATTTACTGTGAATTACTGAGCCTGATTATTATTCATGAATGGCTAAGTCTGAAATCTCAAGCTCTGCCATGCGATTGCTCTCCCTCTCCGATGCATATATTTAGGGAAAACAGGAGGCAGCGCGTCTCAGTCACAAGCAGCCGCGCTCCGGGGGAAGGAAAGCTGCATGCTGCCTCCTCGCTCTCCAGCTGGTGGAAGCTGGAAGGTGGTGAAGCTCAGTGTTGGTCGTGGTGGCATCTAGGGTAAGGTCCATGATATTAAGGAGAAGCTCATGCTTCCCAAATCTCCGTGGGGCAGCGGCAGCAGCGGCCCTTGGCTCATCTTCCGACAACGGAAAAGCAAACGGGGTTTGCAGTCGCAAACTGGTGGAAAGAGGCAGGGAGACAACTGGGAGCTGAAGGAAAGCAAGGCAGCTAGAAAGGGAGCCAGCAGCAAACCCGCACACCCGGCAGGGCTTTGGGAACGGGCACGGTGCAGGTGGGGAAACCTGCAAATGGGGAAACTGAGGCAGCGAGGGAAAGTCTTTGCGGGAGAGCATCGCCCCACCGGTAGCACAGCTGCTTCCTCCATCTCAAGGCACTGGCAACCCAAGCGCGTTGTTTGTCAAGCCCAAACCCCTCCTGCGGGTTTTCTGCCCTGTCTTGCTCAGGACAACTCCAAGCAGGCACAGACACTGCACTTACAGCCTCTGCGAGCAGATGAGCAAAGCCACCTGGGCTGCTGGGGAGAAGGAGGTGGCTACCAGCGCCGGTGAGCAGAGAAAAAGGCTTGAGATCCGCGAGCTCCTGCCTGGAGCCGGTGGCCAGGCTGGGAAGCAGTGGGCAGGCTGTGGTGGGATGCAAGCTCTTCCTGCAGCCCCGGCAAAGGGCTAGTGAACAGGGCTTGTCGCAAAGAGATGGGCTTGCTCGGCCCTTCAGCACTTACCCAGAGCCCCGCTCCCTGGGGCACACCAGGTGGGATGGAAAGTGCCGAAATCTGTGTCCCTGTGCCGCAGGGGTGTCACGAGCAGCAGCGGTTCAAGCCCTTGGCTTGGGAAGACGACGGGGATGCTCCCTGCCCACCTGTGGCCCCTGCCCTCCTCTCGTGGGAGAGAAAACAATGAGAAGAACGACGTGTGCTCGAGTTTTCCCAAACCGTCGAGTCCCTCCGAGCAATCCAAGGGGGCACTGTGGGGCGTATGGCCCGGCTCCAGGAGCATCGCTCGGAGGAGATGCCCAGCCCTGGAAGCAGAAGGACTCGGATATCCTCTGCGCCTTGACTTGCTTGCTGTCCCCTTAAGTAGATAACAGCCCACACAGGCCTCTGGCAACCGGCAGCAATGAAGTAAAGCTAGTTTAACATTAAAACCCGTTAACCCTCTAATTCAGTAAAAAGGCTGCATTTGAATAAGATTCTAATCCAATTCCAGAGCCAGCCCCAGGGAAGGGGACACGGTGGGTG
>NW_009724486.1:2438-2857 GCF_000703405.1 Apaloderma vittatum
GAGTCGGCGCCAGCCGTCACAGCTCCCTCTGCCACCCAACTCACCGGGGTCTCGCTGGCAAAAACCCACCTGCCAGGGGAGTGGGCTTCAATCTGGGGGGACCCCGCACCGTATCCTGGAGCTTGAAGAAGACAGGATGGACCGAAACCCTTCGGCTTCAGTTCTCTGATGGTGTGAACACGTAACCTGCACAAGCCTGGAGGGACACCCCCGTCACCGATGGCTACATCCCCAGCTCTCGCCCAGCGATGGGTGATGGCTGCCCGGCCCCTCTGCATCCCAGATATGAGGCACCCACCTCAAAAAAGACACCCAGAGCAGGCGAGCATCATGCCCCACAAGCGCCCAACTCTGCCCAGGGAGCGCGGGGCAGCCGAAGGATGACGGCGTGACACCGGCCCCGCGGCCTCAAGAGCTGG
>NW_009724486.1:2888-6173 GCF_000703405.1 Apaloderma vittatum
CCGGCTCGTCACAGCCCGATCCAAACAATCAGCGCGCAACCGTTTGTTAGAGATACAACCTTCCTGAAAAACAGGCACTGCCAGAAGAAACGATTATTGCTCCCGTATTGCGATGGTGTTCAACCAGAGGGGTCCCACGGGGGTGAAGGACCGGTGGGACGCTATTTCCCAGGTTTAACTAAATGGACAGTTAAGAGAGTTTGCATTATTTTATCATTAGGATTGCTTCAGATAGGGGGGAAAAAAAGAAGCCAGCGGGGAGTGATGAATTTCCTGCAGACCTACTTAAGCATTCATTGTAATTCAGGGTAATTAGCAGGTATACGCTCGTTTTCCGAAAATTCCCGTTAAACCCACTGTAATTTTAGGGGTGCAACGTGTGGGATTCTGAATACTTAACAAAGAAGTCGAGTCTTTGCTGGCGGAGTAGGAATTAACTCCAAAGTGTTCTCCAGAGCTGCGATCAGCACTTTCATAATTAATGTACGGGCATATATATCTGTATACACATACACAGTCCCCCCCTCCCTGCACACATCAAACAGATTTCCTTGATACCAAATTGCCTGAAAAATTAACCAATGTCAAACTGCTCAACAAGATAAGTATCATTAAGGGAAAAAGAAAATCTTCATTATGTTTGAAGGTACGGAGGAACAGGAAAAAAAAAAGAAAAAAGAAAAAACCCGAATGTTTTCTAGCCTGTTTCCAGACTGGGAAATAATATGTTTTAAAACATATCAAAGGGTTAAATTAATTTTCATTAAAATTTAAATTTGAGAAGGCTCCCTCTCTTCTTTACTCCCTCCTCCCCCTTTGAACGTTTGACTGGCAACCATTTCATATTTCAATCTCGGCAGAACAAATTGAATTAGATGTTGAAACCAAACTCTGCTCTGTTCTCTAAAGCCTACATGCTCTGCTTGCGCTAATCCTTTTCGTCGCCGCTGCAGACCTCAGAGACGCTCAGCAAGAAACCTGCCCCGCCACAAAAGACAATGAAGGGAGAGGGGGAAAAAAAAAATCCACAAACCAAACGAGGAACAAAAAAAAAAACTCAGGAAAATCCAATCTCAACCTGCAACGACGCAAATAACATGTGCTGGGTGACACATGTGCCTGGAAGGGCACGGCTGTCAGCTGCGTTGAGTGCTGCCCGTTGGTCCTCTACCCCCAGGATGATAAAAATTCATTTTTTAGTGGTGACCCGCTCCGTGTGGAGCCCACCCCAGGTCCCGCCGCTGCTGCCCCCGCACCGGCGCAGATGGCAAAGGCAGCGTGGAGCCGCGGGAGGAGCGAGGCAGGAACACCGCTGAGTAACGCTGCGCATCAAATTAAAAAAAAAAATAAAAATAAAGAGATTTCCCCTCCCCATCACTGTTTTGGCTGACCTCTTCGACTGCACTGCTCCAAGACCCGTGCCTCAGTTTACCCACCCATAAACCAGATGCAAATCCCCATGTGCCGTGGAGTCCCCAGGCAGCACGAGGAGCGATTTGGGGGTGTTAGAGCTCTGGGGACCGAGCTGCAGCTTCTTCCTGGGAGTCTGCACAAAGAGCTGAAGGGGCTGGGGAACCTCGGGCAGGACTGGTTTTGGTGAGGAGGTTTGCAGAGGAGTTGGGACTCTAAATCTCGCTCCATCCCTCCCCACTTCCATCCTTCCATCAGAGCCGCTCTGAAGGCAACAAACGTTATCTCGAGGTGGCGGCACTTTCTGCAGACGCGCCGCGTGAAGCAGGCGGTTATTTAACCCAACTCGGATTATTCCTGCGGTCACGTAAGCACCTTCCCTTTCATCAGGAGGGCCCCGGCGCTGCGCTTGTGCCCGGCGCTCGCAGCAGCCCGCGAAGGCAGATGTATTAGCGGGGTTATTGGTCGGCGCCGGGCGCAGATGCGCTCGCTATTCAGGCGGCCAGTGGTGTTGTGGGTTGAACAGAAGTCTGGTAATAAGTAAGGTTATGAGCATCCCACTGGTAGGTGTATTGGTACCGCCTCGCAGCAATAGGCAGATATTGCCAGGAGGAAAACAGCCTCTCCGGCAGTAATGCGCGTCGCACACACAAACACACGGCAGCGAGCGCAGGGAGGCTTTCCCGGGCTGAGAACAGCCCCGGCTTTACCTCCCGCCCCCCGGTACGGTGGGCTCACCGCAGCCCTAGCAGCACCTCGAAAACTAGGAGTACCCTGGGCCACCAGGGTGAGATTTAGGAGCCAGCATCATTTCTGCGGCTGTAAAAACGGGAGCTGGAACGCGTCAAAACCAATTCCTGTGGCAGTGCCGAGCAAAACGGCCTCGCTGGAGAAAGAGCTGTGGGGACTTTCTCTGCAGCACAAAGGATTTGTCAACCCGAGACGCCTCCCTAGTGCGATGCACTTGTCTCTCTCAGCCCTCTGTGAGGTTCTTGGCACAGGATGGGGTCTCACCACCATGGAGGTGGGCGGCGAATCCCTCTGTGGATGGAGAAAAGGGAGCGAGCACAATTCAAAGGGACCTAGAAGCCTCCCCGGTGTTTTTATTGCACTTCACCAGATGCTGTGGCTGGTGAACAGGTTTCCTACCAGCAATCCAGGCTTTCCTCCATGGCCACAAACACACACAGAGAAGATCCGTGAGCCTGTCTCACCTCTCTTGAGCCCACGCAGGATTTGCTAGGCGGTCTCAAAAGGAGGTGGGATTGGCGGAACTGCACTGCATGGTGTTTGAACCCAGGCAGCTACTTAATCCTGGCTCCCTCCTGCCAACCTCTGCCACCTCGCACTCTCCAGCCTCGAGAGACGCTGCTCAGAAAAGACAGACACCAAGGAGGGGCGATGGCAGTCAGGACTCAAGATGGCACGAGCTAGCCTTGGGGTGCACGGTCCTCTTGGAGGGAGTGAAGCCCTGGAGCCTGTGGCTGCTAGCAGGGAAAAGGCTTTTGCCAAACTCTCTGTTTTGCGGTGGCAGCTGCAGGTTGGTGTCCCAACAGGCGCTTTGTTTTCCTCCCCCCCCCCAGCCACAGCGAGGGCCAATTCGCAGCTCGACAGCGATTTCTGCTGCGACAGCAGTTGCACCGGCTTCCCTTGCAGGAAAGCAAAGACACTGGGGAGAGCGCAGAAACACGCGAGCAGTGCAGGCACTCGCTTCAACGCCGAGCCTAAACCCAGCCCAAATCTGAGCTGTACCCCGAGACCACGGCTACGAGTCTGCGGGGTGACAGGGAGGAGAGGGGGCGGGTGTGACCCCAGCTCAGCGGCTGCTGAGCCTTTGCGGTGCCACCTTCTCCTCCTCCTGGTGCTGCCGAACCT
>NW_009724486.1:6197-6577 GCF_000703405.1 Apaloderma vittatum
CAGCTGTTCCCATCACGCCCCCAGTACCCACCTGGGCAGACGCCAGGCAGCTCCTAGATGGCCTCGTCTTTGTTGCTCTCCTCCTCTTCCAGATGCTCCAGGATTTCGTTTAAAATCTCAGATCGTTTTCTCTTCTTCGGGGAGTCTGTCCAGGTCCGGGTGGTAGCGAAGGGGACATGGGAGAAGAAGAAAAGCGAACATTACAACCCAGGCCCATGCACAACCTCCTCCACAGCACCTCCTGCTAACTTCAACCATGAGACTGTGACATGAGACCGTGGCATCTCCCACCTCGGCTGGCAACGGGTGAAAGCAAGAGCCTGGCTCCTCCCTGGCACCTGGGGCAGGGATGTCCTTGCTCCATTTCTGCCCCACACTGT
>NW_009724486.1:6666-7960 GCF_000703405.1 Apaloderma vittatum
CACATCGCCCCGGGGCCCTGCCAGGACCCAAGGGAGCACCCCGACCTCGTGTCAGCGCCCTGTGCCGGGGGTGACAAAGCCATTTTGTCCCGATGTCAGTGCTGGCTCCTCTCTGCAGAGCAAGAAGTGCCCTCTCAGCAGGAGCCACCGGCTCAGCCCCCTCTCCCCCCCCCCCCCCCCCCCCCCCAGCCACATCCTGCCTGCAGCTCACGGAGAACAGCTGTTTAAATCCTGCTTTCAGACATCAAAAGCCTCGCTGGGTTTCTCAAACAAACAAACATACCATAGGACTAAAGAAAAGGTGTAAAATAAATAAATGGAACAAGCTGTGCATTTTCTTTTAGTATTACAGCTGCTGTGGGAGATAAACAACAAGTAAATGTCACAAAACATCAATACAGAAGAAATTAACCTGACAAAAGCTCACATCCCCCCCTCTCCGCCTCCCCCCCAACTCCCAACAATTTTGCATTTCTAGAGTTCCCATCTAATGATTTTATTTTTCAATTAATTCCTTGACAGAGCGCCAGAACCCACCTTCCTCCCTGCCGGGGGCTCGAGGCCAGGGGTGCTTGGGGCCCCCTGCCTGCCTAGCTTGGGGGAGCTGAGGAGAGCTGTGAGGTGCCACCCTGGAACCCTCCAGCAGCTTTTCGCAGGTCAATCACTCAAAGGCGCAAGGGACAACCCACCCAGGAGGAAGGTGCCAGCTGGATGGGTGTCCCTCCCCTCTATTCTGCCCTCTCGGCTCCTGCTACCCCTGCTCGGGGGCTCAGAAACCGCATCAAATGTGGTCCCAGCTCCCAAATCCACAGTGGGGGCCCCCATTCGCCAACTGCCTCCCCGCCAGACCCCGTGTGGGGCATGTTGGAGAGCCTGTACAGAGGTAGCGAAGCAGGTTATGTGGCAGAGGATGTGGAATGCAGGGTGATGGGCGCTGAGGGAGCAGCCCTAAAATCAGCGTGGTGCACCCAGGGGACCCTTCGTGGCGCAGGCAAGGGGGCTGCCAGGGCAAACTGCCCCCTACACCGTGTCCTCCAGATCCACCAGCTCAGCCCTGGTGCTTCCAGGGAGCACCGGGAGCATCCCTCCACACACTTAAAAACGAGGAAAAGGGGAAAAAAAATCAAAACACCAACCCAACCCAAGAGGGTGGGGAAGCAAATTGGTTTGACTTCCGTTCTGCTGCTCCAAGCTGGTTAAGGTTTGCCCGTTAACGATCCCATTTGCTTCCTTTAAACAATAGCCAAAGCCAGTGGGGGTGGGCCGAGAGGGGGGTTACCACGGGATTAGAAAG
>NW_009724486.1:8009-8349 GCF_000703405.1 Apaloderma vittatum
GCCTCCGGCTTGGGTTTGCATTAGATACAGATGCTTTAAAAAAAAAAAAACTGAAAAGGACAAAAAAAAGAAGAAAAGGAAAAAAAAAAAGGAGAAAAGGAAAAGAAAAAAAAAAAGGAGAAAAAAAAGGAAGCCCAAAAGGCTGGGAGGTGAGGGTGGAGGGTCTGTAACACGGCTGAAAGGGAAAAGCAGCAGCTTGAGGGGGGGCTGCAGGCAAAGGAGGAGCAACCTGGGAAAGGTGATGGGGACGACGATGGGGAAGACTCTTCCCACCCCACTGGGGAGAATCAGGGCCAGAGTGGAGCACGTCTTCCCCTGCAAACCCTCCGCTTCAGCAAAC
>NW_009724487.1:0-2896 GCF_000703405.1 Apaloderma vittatum
TGGGTAGGTATCTTGGGGTTCGGGGAGGAAAATGAGAGACAGCAGCAAGAGGAAAAAAATAATAAAAGATAGAACGGTGCAGCAGTTCGTGACAGGAAAAAGAAATTACGTCCTTTGGGATGGGTAAAAAAAAAAAACCACACATGAAAAAGGTCTCCCCCAAGCCCTGTGAGCAGTCAAAACCAAATATCAGGGAGGGGAGTTGGTTGTGAGATGGGGGGCAGCACCTAGAATAAGTTAGGGCTGTCTGAAAGCTGTGTTCACCTTCTTTGGAGGAGAGCGGTGCCTAAAGAACCAGCCTCGTGGGCTGCTCTGCCCGGGGTTCCCCCAGCTAAGGATTTGCGCTGCTTGTGTTAGAAGCTGTAGGAGAGAGTTACCAAAAAGAGGATTATTCGTACAGATCTTATCCTTCAGTCGTGAGCCAGTTCTGCTTGCTTTTTTGTCCGTGGATGGATGTTTTAAAGAGGCTGTTTTAGTGTAAAGCCACATCCTTCTGTGTCCAAGCGTTACTTTGCTTATTGCAGTACCGTGTGGTGGAAATTTGACTGAGCGCAAAGGGACCATCCTGTCCCCCGGCTTCCCTGAGCCCTACCTGAATAGCCTCAACTGCGTGTGGAAGATAACAGTCCCCGAAGGAGCAGGGATACAGGTACGGGGTCAGCAGCTCTCGCTGGGGAGGGGAACGTGCGGTATCTGGCACACCTAAAGAGGCCACCTCTTCTGAGGCTGCTGCTTCTGGCAGCAGAGAGATGGGGATGAATGTGTGGTTCTCATGACACGACGCATTTACACCGTGACTGCCAAAAGTGGGTAATATTTCGATGGAATTTTTTTACCTCCTGGAGGTACTCTCCGTGGGAAATCATCTGGAGCCATGTGGCTGTTCTGGTGTAACAAAATAATTTGGGCATGTATCTTTATACAGCTTAATTATGCAGCGTTGAAAGCAATGTAAGCTACACCAAGGAGGAGTTGCTTGCTCGGAGTGCCGGCGTGGCTTTCTTATGCCAGCACAGTTGCAGCGGTATGATTATACAATTACAGCTTTGCTGTTCGTTGTCTCCAGGTAAATGAGCTCTCTCTTCAGGTCTTTTTGAGGTCCTTATCATTCCTCTGCAGAAACAGACCTGCAAGCTAGAGGATGTTGAGAATTAAGCCCAACATCAGAGACCAAACCTTAGATAACGTTCCCATTCAGCACACATGTGCCTCGTCCTCGCAGAAGACATCTCAGCGTGCGTTACGCTGACATCAGTTGCTGCACAGGAGATGGATTCTTTAACAGGTTCATTCCTTCCACAGACCTCATTATCAGAGGGTTTCTTTCTTCTTCTTTACACCACTTGTCTGCAAGGGTTCTGTTCATTAAGTGCTTTTATTTCTCTATCATGTATTTGGCTAATAGACTTGTGGGTGGGTTCCTCCCTCTGTGCAGCACTCGCGGTTGTTGGCACACAGCAGTCGTGTTTTTCTCAACAGTTTTATTGAAATAGCAGCTCTGCCTTGCTGGATTAGAGCTCTGCTTTCCTGCGGGGGGAGGCTTTTACCTCGTAACTCAATCAGAAACCACAACCTGGGTCTGGGGTGGACAGAGCTGGCGAGGGCTTCACAGCGAAACAGCACAAGCCTGGAATAATATTTTGTGCCCACTGCCAGGCCAGTTCTGCTCCTCTCCTTGTTTCTGAAACCATTTAAAATGGTATTTTCCAAAGCCCCAGTGGTTGCTGTCGATACTTTTCCAGCTCATACGAAATTTTAGCCGTTCTCAAAACCCCCAAACGGCAGGAGGATCCATTTAGCTCAGCCAAACGTCTGAACGGTTAAGGCAGTTTTCAAGTTGCTCGGGACTCCTGGGATCAGGAGGTGATAATTCACTTAATTTTTAAAGCGATGTAAATAGATGTCTGTAGTCTGCACTGCCGTGTTCTGAATGCAAACCCTCGCTGCCACTTCTCAGCCTGTTTTTGCACGTCTGCTGAGCTTGGAGGAAAGTGGGTTTTACAGTGAAAAGCATGTCGGTATTCCAAAGTACTTGTTTCTCACCTCTTTGGTTGTGCAAATGCAGCTCTCGTGTAAAATTAGAAAATGTAATGGGTTTTAGTGTTTTAAAGGGTTTTTTGTTGGGATTTTTTGTTTTGTTTGTGCTGTTTTACTTTCTACTTCTTTCCTGCCAGATGCACTCGCTTGCAAGGGAAATACATATTCTGGGGTCTGACGCAGAAAGCAAGCAAAACTGTGTATCTTGTGTCTGAGCTCTAACTAAGCCATGAGTTCGTTTTCTAGGTGTAGAGTGGGAAGGTTTTGGTGCAGGACTGTGGTCCTCCAGCGCAACCCCTCTGGCGCTCGGCCAGAGTCCGATGCCGGCATCTTCCCTTGACATCAAACCGGTTGGCATCAGCTCGTGCCACTTGGGCTTCCACGGGAAGTCTTCTTGGGGGGGAGAAAAGATGTGGCAAAAGGTGTTGTCCCCCAGGGGGTAAAACAGCCCCCACGAGACCTTTTGCAGGAGCTGTCGGTCAGGGCAGCCCTGAGGCAGGGTGATGGCCGCAGAGCTGGACCCACCAGAACCTGCCCCACTCGCAGCCCCGGTCACCCGCGGGATGTTCTTGCTTATTAGATAGTAATGTAAGCATCAGTTTACCCTCATTTTGTTCAACAATTAAAGGTTAAACAACTGTAAATCAGAGGAGGAGGTGAAATTAAAGCTTTCTTGGTAGCGGCGAGTCACTAGCAGGGTTTTTATGTAATCAGCGAGTGCTTCTGCCATGAATTATTCATTCCTGTAGCAAACCTTCCTGAGTGAATTAATTTATATACATGGCGGTAAATAGATGCAGATCCCTTGTGAGTCCACATGTCAGACTAGAATTAGGACCTTAAAAATGTTTGTTCCGTT
>NW_009724487.1:2939-10235 GCF_000703405.1 Apaloderma vittatum
TTAGAAAATGTAAGAGCAAACAAAATGCCCATTCTCAGTCCACGTTCTCTTTCCATGATGTAAATCACAATAGGGGTGTAATTGGGCAGGTTGGTCAGTGTGGCCAGTAATGGCTCTGCAGGGGTCGCTGCGATTTCTGCTAGATGAACTCAGCTTATTTTTTCGTAAAAGCAAAAAAAAAGCACAGAAGTTCGCCGGAACTTTATAGCTTTCTTCATTGTTCGGAATAAATCAAGGAGGGAAAAGGCTAAAACGGTAGGAATAATGGGGTTGGGGTTTTTATTATGTTTTTCTCAAAATACGTATGTTTTCTGTTTAGCAGAGGAAGGGCACGAGGGATAGACTTGAAGTGGATGAGGAAATACAGAATAAGGACACTGCAGGGAATAAAAAGAAAAAAAAAGAAGGGAGTTTTGCAGAAGGATGAGGGAGAAGCATGTGTGTGCACGTGTGTGCCTGCGGTCCCGGTTTGCAGGGCACCGAAATCTCCTCGCGGTGTCCAAACGTGTCCTGCTGAGCTCTGAGCTTGAGGGAGTTGCTCGCTGAATTCCGCAGGATGTCTGCAGATCAGAGGCATCAGGCTTAGTAGGAAATCTTTGTGCAGAGAGACCTCAGAGATGTGAGGCTCTGCAGCGAGCGGATGCGCGAAGGTGGGAAGGGAAGGGGGATCTGCCCGCCCGAGTTTCCGAAGCTCCGGCGTCCCCCCCAGACCCGCTGGGACCGGTGCTGAACCACCGCGGCTTCTGATGTGCGCCAGGGGAACCAGACCTTTCTGTGGCGCCAAGTTGCACAAGTTATTTATGCTCCTGGTTTGTCTTTCAGGATCCCTTTTTAGGTTTTTGGCCTAAAAGTTTAATTTGAGGTGCACGGTGTTTGAAAATTCTATCTAGAGCTTACAGATTAAAGCTGTTTTTTTTCCAAATACTGTCGACTTTCTCTTGGGTTTGCTGTCTGGCTCTCTCAGGCTCTTCTCTAAACTTGATCTACAGCACAGCTTATTTTGCTTAATGGAACACTGAATGCTTTGAACTCCCTGTATTTAGGAGTGAAGGCAGAATCCGTTTTAATGGCAATCAAGGAAAGCAAATGTGTGCAATTACATGTAGATCTTTGCTCAAGTACAAGAGCTGCTTTTCAGTGTAAATGCAGATTTATCAGATCTCATGACGTTGCTCATTTGAGGATTGCCTTGATGTTCTAACTAATGGAGTCAAGTGACTTTCTTAAGCCCCCAGACCTCACGGGGCATGGCAGAGGAGCGTGGGAAATTCAAAAAATGGAACTTCAACGATTTGACTACAAGATGAACAACAAGGCAGTTGCAGAAACTTCATTGGATTAAAAGATCTTGTGGTCTAGTGGGGATTTCTTTGTTTTTATTTTAGCTCTTGGGTTGCTAGTGGTTGCATTCACTTGAAAGTGTTGCAGAAGCCTGCAGGGATTTTTCAAAACAGAAGGAAAAAAAAAAAAGGCACTGCAGCTGTAAATTAGCTGTGAAATTACGGGAGCTCTGCTTTTGCAGCACGAGAGGAAAGCATCCCTGATAGGAAAGTTTGGAATGTGGAATTAGCTGGAAAAGAGCTGTATAACCCGTCAGAAGCTGTGGTCTCCCAGTTTTGCCGGTGTGTTAACACAGATAAATACCGGTGCTGACTGAAAGCCCCGGCGTGTGTTGCTAACTTTATCCGTGGCCCTTCCATCGGGCCGTTATTTTGGTTTATTAGCAGGCGTCGTGCTGTTACTTGTTCCTTTTTTTCCTCTTCAGATCCAGGTGATCAGTTTTGTCACTGAGCAGAACTGGGATTCCCTGGAAGTGTTCGATGGAGGAGATAACACCGCCACCATGCTGGGAAGTTTCTCTGGTGCGTGTTCAGCGTCGTGCTCGGTGGAGCCCAGCCATGTGTGTTTAATTCCCGTTCACGTCAGCTGGACTTAAGCACGGACATAAAACTAAGCCTATGCTTAAGTGCTTCCAAACCTTGGAATAGATTTAAGCAGGTGCTTAAAGGGAGCCGTGTGCTTTGTTGAATGGGGAGTGTGACTGCTGTCTTCCTGCAGAAGGTGAGGGTAGAGAGCCTTAAACACAAAGCCAAGAGGCCAGGGTTGGGGGTTTTTTTGCAGAAGCCCACAAGCACTTCCACAGCCTGGAGTTCCCACCGCAGGTGGGGTTAGCTCAGACCACTGCACGTGACAGGTTGACCTAACCTGGCTGATTGGCACCGAAAATGGATGAAGGGTTTCAAAACAGCTTTTGTTTTGCTGTGCAGTAGAGGCTGTGGCTTATGGCAGAGCAGGGAGTAGAAAGCCGCCCAAAAGCCTTGTAAAGCTTTCCGATAGCAGAGCCACTTGCAAACCACTGGCCCTGATTCCTGCTTATTTAAGGAACAAATGTGTTCAGAGTGGTTTGAGGTTGGTAAGGAGAAGGGTTATGTGTCTGGGACAGAACTGCCTTGACCTGGCGCTGCACGAGCTTGCAGGGGAGGAGGCAGGAGAAGGACTCCAGACCTTGCACTCCACCTGCGCTGTTTCTCGTCACCGGTTCCCTTCGTGACAGCTTTTAGACTGTCTGGTCTGTAGGTGGTAAAATCTTCCCATGATGAAATCCAGCAGTAGGCTTTGAAAGGGCCATTGCAGAGAGGCCTTGGGTGTTTCTCACTTGGCCTCATTAGAACCTGATCAGAACCAACAGAGCTTGTTAAGTTAAAGGAATTTCTGTTCTCAGCCTCTTCTACAGCTAGTCTCCCAGGACACGGAGGAGGAAAAAAGAATCCTCTTCAGTATCCTTAAACCTCTTGTTTTCCCAGGGACTACAGTGCCTGCGCTGCTCAACAGCACTTCAAACCAGCTCTATCTGCATTTCTATTCGGATATCAGCGTCTCTGCTGCCGGCTTTCACCTGGAATACAAAAGTAAGAGCAATTCAGCCTTGATCTCGCAGTTCCTCTGAGCGATGGGGAAATAGTTACGCAGCCATTGCCCTGTAGAAGTGGAAGCTGCTTAGTGGGGAAGGAGCAGGGAGCTTTAAGGCCAACGCTTGTGTGGTTCCCCCCTCTCCAGCTGCAGCGGGAGTGAGCGTTACGTGGAGAAGAGCTGCAGCGAGGGAGGTGTGGGGTCCTGGGGTGACCCTCATCTTGCTGCCGATACAATTTATAGCACCTCTTTGGTTTCTGTGTTGTAGCACAAGGAGGAGTTGCGGAGGCCAGAATAGTAAAATTTCATGGAGAGTTGGCCTGTTCCACACAGTGCTGTAATCTTTGCTTGGGTAGTGCACGATGCGTTACGGGTTGTGCTGACATCCCGGCAGAATGGCAGCGCTTTGCTTCTGGCGGGTCTAATGCAGGGCTGCGTTCAGTTCTTGGATATCCAGACCTGAGAACATCATTATATGTGATGATATATAGAGAGACAGTATTTAAAAAAAAAAATCCTCGGTGGTGAGAGAGCAAACCTGACTAAAAGCGAAAGATGTGGCAGAGGAGAAAGCATCTTGGGAAAGGGCTGTCGGCTTTGGGTCAGAACACCAAAAATTCATTCTCTCCCACATCTGCGTTTGGATTCCTGTTGGAGCAGACGTGTTCAGGAGAGGTGTGCTACAGCCAGGCTGCAGTGGGTCACGGTGGCGGGAGTCGTTACCTCGATGATGTGCAGAGGGCTTGAATTATTCACGCGCAGCCCAGCCGGCGTACGGGCGAGCAGGTGCAGAATGGCAGCTCCCGGCTCTGCTCAGCGCATCTAAATTGAATGTTTAGCTTGCAGTCAGGAAAGCAAGCAGGCGTGGGCATTTGCAGCGTACTAAAGACGGGGGTGTGAGGGGGCTGGGAGCCAGGCTGGCCTCTGTGCAGCCCTCGGGGGACCAGTTAATGCCTGGTGCTGGGCTGGCTCTGTTCCTGCCTCGGTCGCCGTGATGGGCAGCTGATGAGAGATGCGCTGGGACTGCTATCTCTGGTCATGCAATCTTCCTTGGGGCAATGCAAACATAATTGTTTCTTGCTGGACACCGTGTCTGATAATTGGTTCTGATCACAGATCTTGTGTTTGACTCTGAAGCCAACCAATGTTCTATTTATGTTTTTTTTCCAGAGCAGCAAATGGATTTGAAAGTGCATTTCATTTTGTAAAGTGTCCACAGAAATAGCATAGCTGTTTGACTGCAGAGACTGTGTGCTTTTAGAGGGCCAACTAGTACCAAGCTTTCCAGTTTTCACTGGGTTTCAGGTTTGAAACTATGCCTGTTGATGGATCCAGCAAGATTATGGCAACCAACAAGATCGGGGAGAGAAAGTGTGCCCCAGATTGCTCTCTGGGAGCTGGAGACATGGATGTTGCTTTCAAAATTCTCTTGCTGTGACTCTTTTTTCTCTATTTCTGTTTCAATCAATAAGTTCTTTGAGGATCGTATTAGCCTGTTGCAACAATCATGTTCAGGTTTTTCATGAGGCTTAGGATTATCAGGCTTGTTTGGTTTCTTTGCTGAGCAAATTAATAGGTGTTGATTTTCAGGGCAGCTGGAAATAATGTATTTTTGCTTTGCTTGTGCAATTGGATTTCATGGCTCTGAGCCCCAGGTTTTGTCTTTGTTCGGTTAGAGCTGCTGCAAGGAAGTTTGGAGAGATGAGCCAAAACACCAGAGTTTGTTTCCCCGACTTTCTCCCTCACTGGATTCCTCAAGCAAAGCTCTTGTCTCTGCATGCTCAAAAGCCAAAGCAGAGCAAGAACCCTTTAGGACTGAGTGAAACTCGGTGCTCACTGATCCGGTGCGAGGTTACTTGAAGCTATTTTCTCTCGTGTCTCTCTGAAGGTCAGGCAGTACAGCCATGTGTGGGGCAGGACCACGTGTTTTCACGCTGGGATGTGTGATTTGGGCTTCAGGAGGAGAGCCGGCATCTCTCCTCTCGTTTCTCTTTTTCCTTCTGCTCTCAGCTCAGCCCGCAGACGCTGGAGTTGAAGCTGAGCGTTAGCCCTTGCAGTGCTGCAGAAGGTTATCTTGCCGTGGCAGCTGCCAGCACCGAGAGCGAGGGAGGCAGCTGAGCGCGGTGGGTGCGAGGACGCCTGTCTTGCTTCTCTCTCCGTTTGGGGCTGCTGAAGGAAGAGGGGGTGGCACGTGGGTAAAGGAGAGCACGTCACCCAACGCACAACCTCAGGGCTTGTTAGTTGTGTTTGCAGGAGGAAATTCCCAGTCGTGAATGTAGCTCAGATGGAAATGGGATTGAATGAAATTTCCGTAGGCTGCTCTGCAGACGAGGACTGGCCGCGCTGTTTGTAAATTCAGTCTGTAATTGAAACGAGAAGAACAGGGTCGGAGAACGAGACGATGCTGCTTCTGCCCAGAAAGGGGCAAATAACATCCAGCACATACCGTCTGCCCTTGGGGGCAGTAGCTAGTTCTCTCTTGTGTCTTCTCCGATCCTCAGTCAGATGCTGCCAGCCTGGCAAAGGCGCACGTGGCGTAACAGGAATAGGGACCTCTCGGATAGAGGCGTGTTTGGGTCTGGGAACCGCTGGATTGAGTCAGTTGTTCTGGAGCAGATGTGCTGCTGGAGATGCAGCTCTTCCATCCGGTCGTTAGGGTCCAGTGAAGAACGGTATTGGCTACAAATCACACAGTCATGCGTGATACCTTTGTACGCGAAGAACAGCAAGTTCCACCTAAAGAGAGGGCACCAGACGCGAATGCCTCGGGCTCCTGGCCGTTCCCTGTGACCCAGGGACGTGCCGCACAGTCAGGGGTGTCCTCGTGGAAGAACCCAAAGGCCACAGGACTTTCTCAGCCTGTGGTGGAGGAGGCTGATAAACAGGGGAGTGGGCTGAAATGAAGATGTGTGTTTCCATTCCGTCTGCTTTCAGCCGGAGCACTCATCTCGCTCTTGCCTTCGCAGCCGTCGGTCTGTCCAGCTGCCCGGAGCCCCCCGTCCCTGGGAACGGCCTGAAGATCGGTGAACGCTACTTAGTGAACGACGTCGTCTCCTTCCAGTGCGAACCAGGTTACGCGCTTCAGGTATCGGGGGCATTTTCCACCAAGAAGGATGAGGACACACACCTGAGATGCAGGGGGACCCTCCAAACCCTGTGTCCTGTTCTCCTCTCCTCCAGGGCCACTCTCACATCTCCTGCATGCCGGGCACTGTCCGCCGCTGGAATTACCCACCGCCGCTTTGCATCGGTAGGACTCTGGCTGTTTTGTACCTAGCAGATATCTTAGCACTTTTTTCTATTTAAAAAAAAAGGAGGAGGGGGAAATAAAAAGGTAAAGGTCTGAGTTGGAGAAATGCAGTTTGGTTGTGGAAGTGAGGTACTGTGGAAAAAACCTGCGTTTGTTGTGGGGGAAATTTCAACAAGAAAGTCCCGCTGGGCTGCCCAGAATGCTTTATTTTGGATGTTAAAAATGTGGCTATAGTGTAAAATGCAAAATGCAATTAAAAAAAGGTTTCCTCGACAAAAATCTTTTCAAAAGGGAAAGCCTGAAGCATCTTTATACTGACAGAAGGCTGGTTTTAGGGGTTGAGGGGTTTTTTTCCATCTTAAGCAGAGATCTGCAGACTGTGATTTCATAAAATACATCTTGATGTCACTAAAACTGCATCTTTTACTGGAAGCCTCCTTCCCCTCCCAGTATCTCCCCAAATGCATCCCTTGGTACCCTGCTGTCCCCGCTTTGGTGTCCAGCAAGTCCTCTGTGACCAGCAAGCCCAGGTCACTTCTCCAGGTGTCGGTTTGCCCCTGACAGCCTCCTAGGAGTGGGGCTGAGCCTGCGGTGTGTTTCAGGCTTTAAGAGAAAAAGACTGGGCAGTTGTTTTCCACTGTGAAAGAATTAAGCCCTAGGAGAAGCCTAGGAGGCACAGAGGTAAAGAGAACTTGCTGGAGTTTGGGGTTTTTTGATTATTTTCAATATTTTGCTTTTAGCAAATCTAGATGTTTAATATTCATATTACACATTTTACAGCTTTGAGAGAGACATTTATGCATTTAATAGCTTTAGTTAACAGTTATTTCAGGCTCCTGCTGCTCTAGCTTACATCATTTTGCTTTAAAGCAATTATAAGAGCTAACAGTTCTTTTATCCGATGATCTGCAGGCCAGAAATAAATACAGAGACATCTGCAGCAGAATGACTGAGCTAAAGGACTCGTGCCCATGGGAGCTGCTCTGAAGGGAAGCAGAAGCCCTTCAGCTCAGCGTTAGAGTTGAAGGGTTCCCAGCCTGGAGGAGCATCTCAGTATTACCATCTCGCTAACGATTAGCTGAGCAACTACCAGTTTGATGTTTTCTTCTTTTAATGAGCATCAGTTACGTGGTTCA
>NW_009724487.1:10266-11897 GCF_000703405.1 Apaloderma vittatum
GGGTTTTGCCTGGCTGGGCCATGCCTGTTGGGCACGGTCACGGTGTGAACACTGGTGGGGTTTCATCGTGATACCTGCTTTTGGACAGTCATGACCACGCGCGGTGGCACAAACGCCCGTCCGCCTGTCCGTTCACATCCCTCAGCTCGCATCATGCTTCACTGACGAAGGTCATCTGGCTTCAGAGAGGCAGAAACACGCCTCTGCAGCTGAGTACACATCTGCACGAGTGACCATTGCCTTTTCTGGGGGTGCAGCAGCACCTCACGCTCACCGTCCCGAGGCTCGTTGTCCCATGCTGATGGAGCACTGCTGGGTCGAAACCCCGTCCTGAGCACCGTGGGCTGCCGGCCGCACGGGAGCCCAGGCTTGGGTTGTTCCCCTGCTCAGAGAACAGCTTGCAAAGTGTGCTGATTTGCTTTTGGTCTACTTCATCCAGATGCTTGACTTCTAAATAATTTAGAAGTCGTTCTATTAAAGAGCCATTAAGAGGAAAAAGAAAGAGAAATCTTCTGGGAGAAAGCTTGTTCGTAGCAAGTACAGAAGTAATGAGGTATTGGAGAAAGGGAATCTGTACCTTCACTGTCACAACGTGTTGGGAGTCCACCTGGGTGTATTTAGCTGGATGGTATTACCGTAACAAGGTAGAGGTCATCCGGATAAGCATGAGAAGATGCTGTCTGTGTTCCAATTTCAAGTGATGCCTTTTGTAAACATATTTTGTGCTGTTGTCGATGGATTGTTTCTTGGTAGAAAATTTCCTCCAGTTGGTGTGCAAACCCACCATTCTGTATTTATCAAGAATTGCCCAGAGATTCACAAGCATAGCAGCCAGGGTATGTCAGTTCACCAGAAAAGACGTAGCGGTAACTGGAGACAAAATAGGATCAGTCTGTTTCTTCACAGTGATTTCTATTGTTTTTTTAGGTGGTTAAAAATTCAAACAAGTGCTGCGTGCGTGATGAGCACTGTTACAATGTCTGTGGACAGAACATAGCGTCGATCTCTTCTCTTGCAGCTCAGATCTGTCTCTCACACTGTGATTGCCAAAACTGGATCTCTGGGCCCAGGCTTTTTATCTCCAGAGGGCAGGAGAAAGGCACATGCATTAGTCATGTGCCCACGCAGTGCCAGGCAAACTTTGTGCTACTTCCACAGTAGGCTTTCCTTTTTCTCTTCTTAGTTTTTAATTTATTTCCCACACAGCTGGCTGGCCGTGACTATTATCCAGAGAGACCCAGAAGTGATTTTGACCATTAACACTGTTGATTTTACAGCCCAGTGTGGAGGAACGGCAGAAGAGATGGAAGGAGTGCTGCTGAGCCCAGGGTTCCCAGGAAATTATCCGAGCAACCTGGACTGCACGTGGAGGATATTGCTACCAGTGGGGTTTGGTGAGACAGCTGCTTTTGGTTTGATGCTATCACAAAATTTGCCCCTGCTGATTGGCTTTACTGGGTGAGCAGTGCTGGTGTGCCAAGGCTTGGGTGTAGCTTTAGAGGCAGACTGTCCGTTCCTCCTCCCCCAGGTGCTCACATCCAGTTCCTGAACTTCTCCACTGAGCCCAACCACGACTTTGTCGAAATCCGCAACGGGCCGTACGACACCAGTAACGTCATCGGGCGGTTCAG
>NW_009724487.1:11928-14061 GCF_000703405.1 Apaloderma vittatum
GCTCCCTCCTGTCGACATCTCACGAAACCACCGTGTACTTCCACAGCGACCACTCGCAGAACAAGCCGGGCTTCAAGCTGGAATACCAGGGTAAGGAGCAGCAGGGGGACAATCCTGCCCCCGGGTGCTGATGGTGAGGGCAGCAGAGCCAGGGCAGGCGTCACAGTTGTTGCTGTTCTGTTGAGTTAATTCCATGAGGACTTAATCCAAATGAGTGGAAAGGTGTTACACGAAGGCCGTGCTTAATCCTGATAACTGGGATCTGTTCGCCCTACGGCAAATAACAAATGTTCCGAGAGTGCTTTGTGACAGTGAAATGCCTTTGAATTAATTCCAGCCAGGTTCACTTAGATCTTGGTGCTCTCAGCTGTCGCGTGCAAAGAGGAGAGTCCTCAGCAGCCATGAGTTTGCTCTGGAACCTTGCAGCTGCTTTTCAGTCTCAGCCCAAGCCCAGACGCAGCCTTAGCTGCAGCCTAGCCTTGTGTGGAGGGAGCTAGGTAAATGCGTAAACAGCCAAATAACTGAGCAACAGGGCTGGCGTGGATAACTGGAGCGAAAGGAGAGAAGTCAGGCGTTTAAATCCAAAGATGCTCTCAGTGCGGTTTTTGGAGATGATGGGGGGATGGATGTGCCTACCTTCTCGCCCAGCTTGAGTCTTCAGGCAGCTCCCTGGTTTGAAACGTGAAGTTCTCTGAGCAGCAGCGGCCTCAGTCTCTGAAGCCGGCAGAGCGAGGCCTTGGAAATGCCCCTTCTCTTACTGGATTTGCTGCTCTTGGAGGATTGGGACTGCCCATGTGAGTCTTTTTGCCCTGTTGAAAAAGAACCTGAACTTTGGGCCCTGCTTGATCCCACAGCTCTACCTTGAGGAGCATCTTTGCAGAACCTTCTGGTCTTCTCCAGCCACCTGTCCTTGGCACATGGGAATGTGAAGGGGCACAAGATGCCGAGGGCAGATCGCACACTTTGCACTGAATGTCGTTAGGATGGGCTTTGCTGCGCAGCAGCTGGGAGCCAAGTGGTCCAGCTACTGCCTGGGAGAGAGACGCAAGGAGTGGGAAAGATGGAGCATGTGTCTCCAGCCACGTGACGGAGCCAAGGACTGACAAAGGGCTGACTCCCCAGAAATAGCAATAAAAGCCGCTACTCATACTTAATTGAAAACATTAATTTTGTCTTGGCTGTCCTGTTCATGCACCATATAATTCATGCGCTGCTACACAATTTAGGAGGGAATGTGCTCTGTGAGGCACTCTGGGTAATCTCATGGAAATTGCTATGCAAATTGGCTCCAGCAAGGCTGACCAATAATTTATAATGCCAGGTGGAACATGTTAACCAATTGACTTGCATTCGTCACCAGGGTTGTCCACGTTTTGTTGGAAAACAAGGCAGCTTTCCCAATTAGAAGTGAAGTGCAGTGACTCTGTGAGCACAGGCTCCGAGCCCCCGGCGGGGCCGATCCCGGTGCTCGTGTCCGAGGCTACGCAGAGCGGCGCCAGGGCTTTCCCTCAGCATCCATGCAGAGGTGTGCATGGTTCATAAAAGTTTATCTCCTTCAATTAAGTCGTTGTATGAGGAAGAAGTAGCCAAGCAGCACGGAGAGTGTACTGTTCCTGCTTTTGTTGAGAAAATATGCGGCATGAAACGTTCCTTCTTATATATATATATTGGTTTTTTTAAGCCTATGAGCTGCAAAAAATGCCCTGACCCTGAACCTTTTGCTAACGGCGTTGTAAGAGGAGCCGGTTACAACGTTGGCCAGTCCATCTCTTTCGAGTGTCTGCCTGGCTACCAGCTGATCGGCCACCCCGTCCTGACCTGCCAGCACGGCACCAACAGGAACTGGGACCACCCATTGCCCAGATGTGAAGGTATGGCTTTGGGGTCACCCGGAGGGCACCCAAGTGGGTGTTTCTGGGCAGAGAAAAGGCTTCAGCTCTCTGCTCTGGCCTCCTTTTGAATCGGTGTTCTATAATTGGGCTGAAAGTTTCTCTGGAAAACAAAAGCATCGCTGGAGGCGGGCAGGGAATGTGCCCTTCGAATGAAGCCTCAACCCCTGAGGTGCTGAAGTATGTTCTCCGTGGATTGATGTTCAACATATTTCAGCCTACTCAAAGCAAATGTTTTGAGCGG
>NW_009724487.1:14092-21535 GCF_000703405.1 Apaloderma vittatum
CAAAGGTGCCTCTGTTGAGGCGTTGTGTTTGATTCTCGTGCTCTGGGTGAGCCTGTCTCTAGCTGTCACTCTCATTGCCGATGCCAGTGGGAGCTGTGCTTTCAGAAGAAGCAGTCTAGGGTGATGGCAGTATTCGTTGTGGTCTGATTTATTTCTTCAACAATGTTCATCTTCTGTTGATTTAGTGTTGGTAAATAAAAACAGTCCCTGGTAAAAGACTCTTGAAGCTTTGGGGACTGTCAGTGTGGGGAGATTGTGTCCCTGTGTAGTTTCCTTAGTGTGGCATCTCAAAAATGGTCCAGATGGGAGTTCTTCAGTATCTTTGCATGGTCTACTTTTTGAAGACCACATGTGTTAGGAGGACCCTACAGGTGTGAATCTACGTTCTGGGCATCAAAGCTCAAAATCTTTTTTCAAACCCCAGTAGGGCTGTTTCAGCCTTTCATCCTTTGGGCCAGTGGACTCAGTTTGTGTGGTTTACTTTAGAAGGTTTTCATATGAACCCTTAAGAAGTTCAAGGCTGCTTATTTGAAGATTTCCCACCGCATTTCCCAGGAGCACTGACCTTTATCCCAGCCTTGGTCTGCAGGAACTGTGCACTGGGGGAAGAGAGGGAGAGGTGATATTTTCCTTCTTTAAGTCCTAAGTCCTTGAACCCCAGAGAACACAAAGCATGAAGAACGAAATCCTCCTCTGCTCTTTCACTGACCCCAGCCGAGCAGCAGAGCCGTGCGTTAGCTGAGAACCTGTCCCGTGCGCAGCTGGGGGCTGCTGGTGCCAGGATTATGCCCTTATCTGCCTGGGGCATCAGCTCTGCCAGCTACAACCATCCAATTCTTCCTTCTTTATTGTGTCTTTTTAAGCGGTTTTCCTGCTCTGTAGCACTTCCAATAGCACAGAGGGCTGAGGGGTTAGGTACATTTTGGACCATTTGCTTTTTTTCTCTGTCTGCCCATTTGGTGGGCTGCTAGTGCTGTAACAGTCAGTGCAGAACTTCCCTTCTCTAGCTGTTTCCTTAAATCGTCCATTTCTGCATAGCAGCAAGGCTGCCTTAGGCTAACCACCTCACCTTTCCCACAAAGGTCACAGCTGAAAGCCCTTTTAATTAAAAAAGAAGCTGTAATTCTGAAATGAATGCACAGAGGCTGAGGTTTCCAGCACCGCTCCAGGGAGTTTTTCCAGTGATCAGCAAGCTGCGTGCTGCTTTGCAGGGCAGAAAGGAGCTCGGCCCCCTAGGTTCCTTGGGTGTTTGTTTCAGAAAATAAGCATGTAGGGTTGTACAAATGCACATGCTTTTCTCAGCTTGACCAAGCAAGAAAGCAGAGCAGAACCACGCAGTGAATATGTGGAGTCTGGCTCCTGCCTCACGCCTGGCACAAGAAGTCAGGGCGGGAGGAGTCTGTGGAGCTACTCCTGGATGAAAAAGAGCAAGTGCTCGGCGCTGAGCCTGAATTACCAAGTTGTGTGGGGAGGGAGGATGTGTTAGCCTAAGCCCGGGGCTGGGTGAATACAGCTGTGTGGTTTCTCAGACAGAGCTGGCTCAGGCAGGTGACCTGTTGCAAGTTGCCAGTAACACGCTGCGGGTATTGTCGTCATTTCTATTGAACTTCCGTGCCAGGGAGGTCCAGAAGCTGATGTAGGTGGGACTGTCAGACTTGGGGACCTGCTGTGGCCCTCCTGCCTTGTCTGCAGCGGGATCTTGTCCTTCTAATTGCTTCTCTTCAGCTTGCAAGTTCATTTGGACCTGGAAGATACGTAGTGCAATAGAACTGTCGTCTTGATTAATGAATTGGATGCTGCTGTCATACAAATCATCATTTCCCCCCTGCTCAGATGTACTCCGTGAAAAGCCAGCTGCTCGATGGTTCTGGTCCAGGCCATGCTGCATGAACAAGTGGATGGCTTTGCCCACTGGTGTGATCTCCTCAGGAGCTCTCTTTTCCACATGTGGGTGCAGACAGCTGGTGGAGCCCAAAGACTCTTACTAGGGCATAAGATGGAGTTTATTTGCACACCTGACAATCACAGCTGTGCAACACACCCTGGCAGTCTCCTTTCAGCTCTGAGGCACGTAATAAATCTATTGTAAGGGAATGATGTTGAAAATGTTAGATGTAGTTGTGACAGGAATTATTTGAAGCAAGCTAGACCAAGATTTGGGGGCTGGATCCTCCTGTATCCAGAACTGCTGTCTCTTAACAGCCCCCAAAAAAGGAAAGAAAATGGGAAATAGAGACTCTTTCGGAATTGTTGTCTGGGGGGATGTTTCCTCATTAGGTTTGTGTTTCTGTCTGATTGCCTGCAGTGCCTTGTGGGGGCAATGTCACCACCCAGAACGGTACGGTTTACTCTCCTGGCTTCCCCAACCAGTACCCGAATTCCCAGGACTGCACTTGGCTTCTCACCGTGCCGGTGGGGTATGGAATCCATCTGAACTTCACTCTGCTGCAGACAGAGCCCTACAACGATTTCATCACTGTTTGGTGGGTACAGCCAAGGTGTGAGGACTGACTGCGATTGTTACTGAGGCTCCATTTCAGAAAGATGCTCCTGATGATAAACAGAGCGCCCGTCGCCGCAGTGCGTGGGTAGCGCTGTGGCTGAGAGCAGGAGAAGTATCCTCTGGGGACACTGGGATGAGGATTTGGAAATTTTTTTTACGCTGTGCTCGATAGGGCCTTTAGCTCAAGGACTGTGGGGCTAGAAAACAAGGGACGAGGTGACTCTCCAAACACAGTTAATGTTACGTTCCTGAAAAATGCAGGCAGGGAGTGCAAGGTCAGTGAGGGGAGTCATCACTGGACCACTAGGCTGCTCATGCCAAGGGATGGAAAGGTCATCCTTTGGGACTGCAGGGCAGTCTGTACGACAGTCCTTAGCTTTCCTGGTGCTTTCACCTCAGCCTTGTGCAGCTCACGAGGAGCAGCCCCATCCTTGGCCGTGTAGCAGCACCTGTGAGACCTTCTAGATTGGTCTTGCCATTAATTTCTGTGAAAAAAGCAGCAGATCAATCCCCTGCAGCCATTGTCCCGCTAGTTCGCCCCAATGACCAGGAGTAGGGGCTGAGCTGCCAGGGGGTGCAGACTGGCACCCCAGCTCCTGCAGGAGGGGTCTGGGGGCCCCTCTGGTCCTGCTGGGTTCTTGGATCAACCTCTTCCTGCTGGGTTGAATGGAATAAGGAAACATCTCTTGGGAAGCCTAAGGGGCTTTACAGAGGACACTTCATGAATGGTAAACGGGGTCTTTATCTCAAGCTCAATTTAGTTGAGATGAATCATGTTCAGACTCACATAATAGGAATTGCCTTTCACTTCTAATTTCTCTGGTAGATATTTTTATGGGGCCTGCTGCTTTTTTTTTTTTCCTTTTTGCACTTTCTTCGTGGCTAAATGGATAAAAAAGCCATTGGTAAATCATTTACATTTACTCAGTGTCCTCTTCTGGTTTAATTTTTGCAATCAGAGGTGTGCAGCCCTGAGATCCAAGCTGGTCTCCCAGTGCTGGGATGGAGTGAGGCACCAGAGCTGGCCCCGACCCCCAGCTGCCTTTTAACTAGCAGCACCTGGGAGCTGTGACCTCTGACGTAAAACAGGCACAACTCTGCTGCAGTTCGTGAAGTGGCTCCGGTTTCTTCGCCCCAGGAGCCTTGCAGGCTGGGATTTTCCTTCCCTATTTGGAGAAGTGAAGAGAAAAGGGGTGTTGTCAGCTTCAGTCAGCCAAGGGAGCACACAGAGCTACAGTGGCTAAAGAGTTGGTGGCCAAGTTGTTCTGCTTGCAGCGTAGCTTGGTTGTTGCCTAGGGTTAAAGACATGTAATAATGCTCTTTTCTTTGTTTCTGACCTACGATTTTAGGGATGGTCCACAGCAAACAGCCCCACAGCTTGGTGTGTTCACTGGCAACTCTGCTAAGAAATCAGCCCAAAGTTCGTCCAATCAGGTCCTGATGAAATTCCACAGCGATGCAGCCAACGGAGGGATTTTTGCTATTTATTTCTACGGTCTGTATTGCTTACTGAGCAACATGTGCATTATACCTGCCTGCGGGCGTGGGTCAGTTGTGGTTTAATGTTGTGAGGACTAGTTCTGGGGAAGAAGAGATGTGAAAAAAATACCATTTTACCTGAAGTCTTCCCCAAAAGGCCCTGTTTCCAAGTTTGAGGTTGAAGATCCCTTATGCAGTCGAGTGCTGGCAAGTGGTCACACAGTCTGTGCAGTTGTGGAAACCCACCTGTAACATTGTGCTAATTTGAGCAACTGTGTTCCACCCGAGAGGTGACTTCATTTCTCTGGAGAGGAGAAAAGGATTCCCATCGGTCCCTGAATTATTTGGGAATTCTTTGGTGTGAGTGCAGCTCATGCTAGAGAGACCTTGGGTGTTAGGTTGAAATGGGAACATCTGCTTTCCGCCACTAAACACGAGCCTAACTTTAAATCAGGTTAGCTCACAAGTGCTTACGGCAGTACTGGGATTTTGGAAAGTGCAAATGGAAAGCTCCTCTTGCTTCGGTAGTGTGCTGGCAGCAAAGCCTTGCCTGAATTACGGGCTGAATCTGCGCAGAGTGTCTTACCTTCTGTGCAGATCCGAAAGGCAAGTATTACCCGGATAGGCTGAATATAAAGAATGTTTGCCGGGCTTCGGAGGGAATTGGTTTACTGCTGCAAAACACTCTAAGATTTATATTACCAGACAATGGCGCATATATAACAGTTACACAAAAAATTATGGTTTCGGCAGTTTGGCTCAGAAATGAGCAGTATGTAAACACTGCTGCAGTTCAGTGAGCGCTTCCTTTTGTAATACGGATGAGAAACTATCATTGCTGTGGTTAGAGCCCATCAGCATATGTTGCTGTTCTCTAATCTTCAGCTGATGTTTCTCCAGCTTGTGGTTTATGTGGGGTATAAAGCCACTCGTAGGCGCGAGAGGTCTGGAGTTGGTGCTGGTAGGGATCGGTGTAGCCTCGCGGTCATTTCTGACCAGCTGGGCACTCTGGCAACTGCTTGGCCTTTTATTCAAGTGTTGCTTACTGGCTCGTTGCTCCCTCTACACATAGGACCTAAAGCCTAACCCCAAAGATTTTAAGTGATTGAGGTGGTTGCCTCCAGGGTGAGAGTCCTCCCTCTTTCCCCGGCTCTCGTTCTGCGCATGGTGCCTTGCACACCAGGAGAGGGATGGGAAAAGGGAAATTCTCACACCAGGCTCAGGCAGCGCAGGCAGTTAAATCTTCGTCATCACCCTTTGGGGTGTAACTGCAGGAAATGCAATTTCCTCAGGATCTACAGTAACGTATATTTTCATTTCTGTGTCTGCGTGCTGGCAGATCTAGGACATAGGGGACGTCCTCCTTCAGCTTTAAATTGTTTTTTCCCACACGGTGATGATCAGTGCAGTGTCAGAGAAATGTTGCCCTTTTAAATGCCTGCAAAGAAACGTTTCCTTAGGGTGGAGGAAGGGAAACAAAAGACTGATTCACAGAGCTTAAAGATTCAATAGCATCCCTTGAAAAATGGTGATGTTGCACCTCTTATTAAATGGGTTAGTTCAGGTGCAGCGAGAACTGATGCGCGAGCGTGATGGGAAAGGGTTTTACGGCGCGGTAACTCAAGGGAGTCCCGGTGTGGTTTCAAGGACAGGACTCTGTTTTGTCCTGGTGAGAGCAAATGGATGTGCTGTTGAAAGGAGCTTTACCGGTGCTGTATCACCCATATGCCGAAGCAATCCTAATCACACCTCTGTATTGAAATATGGCCCATTAAGGAGAGATTAATGCTGTAAATGCTGGGTTATCTTTCCACTTCAATAGATGCTGTCAAGTGCTTTTTAAATAGCATTTAATTTAAATTTTTGTTATGGTTTCCTTTCCTTCTTCCCCCACTGTCAAAAACATCTGTTTGAGAGATTGCAAATAAGTGTGTTCCCTCCTGGGATGGCCCTTTACTGCGTTGCAGAAGGATTCTTCTCCACTGCCTTCCATCTCCCGCTCCCCTTCCGTCCCCCGTGCGGACTGCCCCGGCTGCTTCGCTCGTCCCTTCTTGTGGCAGGTTGCAAAGCAGAGGGGAGTGTCCCAGTTAAAGAGCTGGCACTCCCCTTTGACCCCACCTTGGCTCTCTTTAGCTCACTGCAGTAGCTTAGGTTTGAGTTTTCCTCCCCCTTGCACACAAGACACATAAACCCACCCCTCACGTTAACCAGAAGCCCCTGAGTTCCCTCCAGCCCCTTCCCCGCTCCTCCAAACACCCCGTTGTAACACGCAGCTTGTGGGAAAGTATTATCCTCCCCGGGGTGAGGTGGTAAAAGGTGATGGGGCACTTATTTCTGTGCATTTAAGCATCATCATAAGCCTCATGAAGGTTGCTGCCAGGTCTGCCAGCCTTGCCACGGCGTGAAGAGTTCAACCCCGTGGAGTTCGTAAGAATTAATATTCGCTGGCAGCTTAAGCTCCAGTATCTTAAATTAAAGGGCTGATATAAATTTCAGAGGAAGTTATGCTTGTCCAGGGTCAGGTGCAGGGGGAGCAAAGATGCAGGGAAGTGCTCAGCAAATAGCAGAAAATGTCTTTCATTAATATTCATTTAGTTCCCAGTACCATATTTTCAATTTAACCATGCTCGCAGCTCCTGTGTGTTTATTTTCATAAGCAGCACAGCACTCAGGCCTTATGCACCCACAGCTTGTAAGCAGTGCCTTTGGTTTGCTCACTGTTAGCTGTAATTTTTGGTGGAAAATTTATGATTTGCAGTGTATTTGGTCAGGTGCGTGAGCCATAAGGAAATATTTCTGCTCGTCAACTGGATTTCTTCCCGTTTAGCCTGATAAACCACCTAATTTGCCAGAGAGTTGAAAGTCTGCCCAGTTCTGCCCTTCTGTAAGGTACTGAGCTCACCTCGCCTGGGTTACTTTGCGAACCACGAGCTACAGTTGAAAGCATTAGCAATCCTGCAGTTATTTGTAGAAGAAATTAATGAATAATTCCAAGTTAAAAATAAATCAGTGAGTTTTGCAATCTCTGTTCAAGGACAGGCGGTAAGGATGAAATTCTCTGAATAATTAGTGTAATCTACTTGGTGTCAGAGCAGTCTGAGACTCCCTCTTCCTTGATTGACCTAATTCCACTGAGGTCACCAAGATCTCGTGTCTTAGTATCCGACAAAGTGCCGGTAATGTTGCCTCATGTCGTCAGTCCAACAGACTAACGCTGCCCAGGCGCCTGCATCTCCACATTCTGACGAAAACCTGTTACTGAGGAGGTGTGAGAAACAGGAGAAAAAAGCTCCTTTGGGGCACAAATCCTTGGAGCCATCGCTGTAGGGTTTGGAGGGGGAATGAACTGGTTGCGCTTTTGCCAATTCCTTCTGCTGGCGGAGAGGGAGGATTTGCTCGCGTGTCCCTTTTGCTCGGCGCCGAGGCGGCCGTGGCTGCCGTCACCCCCAGCTTAATGTCTG
>NW_009724487.1:21566-23273 GCF_000703405.1 Apaloderma vittatum
GCTCTTGCACCCTACCAGTTCTTCCGATGTCAGCCTCCGACCATCGTTCCCAACGCAGAAATCATCACCGAGAGCGAAGAATTTAACATAGGTAGCTTCTCTTAGCCCTCCTGGCCCCCTCACCAGCTGCTGGGAATGCCCCTGGGAAGACACAGGCGTGTTGTCACCCCCTGTCTGGGGTTTCAGGGACCTCCTCGCGCGTGGGGAGCTGGCCGTGACCTCGCTCAATGCCCCGACGGTTGCACGGACTCAAACTGATCCCATTGTCCCAAGGCTGCCTCTCTCTGTTAGCACAGAAGAAGTGGTTTGGCTTTTGTGAGCTGGTTCGGAAACATTCAGAAATGTTTGCCGCAATAATAGTTTTCAGGTGTTTCAAACAAAGCATTGTGTGAAAGCTTAGAGGCCATTATTCTCTTCTGAGAACCTTTCACCCGTATCGACTGCGCTTTTTGTTATTTTTTTGCTGTTGCTCGCGGTTACATCCATAGTTTTAAGCGTGTCTGCAAGCAATGAAGTAGCTGTGATTTTTTTTTTATTATTATTTTATTTTTTTTTAAAAGCAGCTTTTCTCACTGTCTGCTCTCTTTGAGGGAAGTCTCCACCTGAAATAGCTTGCACAAATCATAATAGTCTCAGCAGCATGACAGCAGTTTATCCCGACTGAGCCTCCAGCATGCCTTTTTGCACCTTTTATTTCTGCCAGAGCTTGATGGCAGAAGCACAGCTGAGAGGACCCTGTGCCCCATGGGGACCCTCTTCTCAGGGCATGGTTCAGCCTTGACGAATTGATCCTTCTCAGGATGGTTTCTGTTTCTCTCCGTAGGTGACATTGTGAGGTACAGGTGCCTGCCTGGCTTTACCTTGATTGGAAATGAAATCCTCACCTGCAAACTAGGCACCCATCTCCAGTTTGAAGGACCTCCACCCACGTGTGAAGGTAAAGCCGGGGGTGCCCAGCGTGGCAGCCAAAGTTTCCTGGATCATCTTTAAGGTGCCTTCAACCTAAACCATTCTGTGATTCCCTACCTGGAGACTGCAGCAAAATTTGGAGGCATGCTAAGGGAGGGAGCAAGCTGGATGGAGCTAGGAGAGGTTTCCTTGCACGTACTGCATCTTTGGGATTAATTCTTAGATCTCCAGGGCCTCGGTAGCACAAAACCACCCATCAGGGACCTTGTGAGGAGGGTAGCCAGGCACCTCTGTGCAGGAAAAGGCTTCCAGCAACAACTCCCTAATAAATGACGGGGGAAGTTCCCCCACCCCTTGCCAGCTCCAGGGGTTTTGCTGGGTCTCGGCACCACCTGAGGTGCCCCTGGATTATCCTGTAAACCCCTGGTTCAGCTTCAAGCTCGTGCTTTCCCGAAGAGGGGCTGAGCAGAGGTCTGGCACGGCGGGTGCCTGACTGCATTGGCAGCGTCATTACAGCAGTCACCCGAACGTCCTCACCCCATGAAGGGGGAGGAATTCTGCGCTGACAGTTTGCCAGCGATGCGCCATCCGCCGAAGGAAGAGCAGGCGGCGGCGAAGTGAGCTCCTCCGGCGAGACAATGCTGCGAGGAACAGCTTCTCTATTAGTGCCACAGAATGTATTACACGGGAGAAAAATGAAAGCGCCAAGCACGCTGCGTTGTACACCTTGCTGCTGCTCAGGAGGGATCCCAAAGATGTTTCCGTGCTACTGTGTTCCCTTATTTATCCTCTGGATTC
>NW_009724487.1:23292-38576 GCF_000703405.1 Apaloderma vittatum
CTCCAGCCGTGATTATTTCATCTCCTTCATTCCCTCCGATCTGCACATTTTTACCATATAATGGGATATTTTTCTATAGCTTTATTCTCTCTGAAATAGCCTGAACTGAAGGAGAGAAGGGGAGGTCATTCAATTATTTACTGATGGTTGTTAGCCTGGGGGTAAAGGGACTGCTTAAATTACATCTGGCCACCAATTTATAGAGGTCAAAAAATCACTGATGGGATTAAGGATTTGGAAAGAATACACTGTTCTTTCCGGATAGTTCTGGCTGTTTTCTGTTAATACAAATACAGCGTTTGCACTGGCCTTTAGTGACCGTTATGGATAAGTAAAGATCCCTTTCTTTTTATGCTTTTTGCTCACTTTGTGTGTTTGCCTCCTCTTCTGGGGTATTTTTTGCTAGCCTTTTTATTTAGCTGAATTTAGTATTCCCAGCAGCTGAGTGGGGTGTGGTGCTTAGAATGGGAGTTAACAACTCCATGGGTGACCTGGGATGAGCCTGTAGTTCCACACCTTGTTCTAACTCAGGTAATAAAATTTCCAGGGATTCCTGGGGGGCATTTATAAGGTGAGAAGAGTTGCTTGGTCGCCATGCCATTCATTTGGAAAGAGATGTGAAACAATGCAAAGACAGTTGAAGTTGTTTGTTTGTGTTGCTGCTTTTTTGCCTCTTCCTTTGTCATCTGCTCTGGTTTGTGGAAATGCAAATGGCTTCATTCGGAGCCAAAATCAGAGTCTGGGATTCTCTGTGAGCCCTAAAGGTCAGGGTGTGCAGTGGATGTACACAGCAGGAGTTGCTCTTTTATCTTGACATAGCTTGTGTTCCACTGCAAAATAGGAAAATCCAGTTTCTGTTGTCTCTCCTTCACGTTCCCCGCAGTGCACTGTCCCATGAACGAGGTTATGACAGACTCCACGGGCGTGATCCTCAGCCAGAGCTCCCTGGGAGGTTACCCTCACTTCCAGACCTGTTCCTGGGTGGTGAAGGTAGAGCCTGGATATAACATCTCCCTCACCATAGAGTACTTCCTGAGCGAGAAGCAGTACGATGAATTTGAAATCTTTGATGGTAAGAGATTCACCAGGTTGACTTGCAGAGCGGCTGAGGGGAAAGGAAAGGAAAGGAAAGGAAGGGCTGACTTGTGGCCGTTGTTGGTCTCTGCTCCCAGAGCGCGTGGGAGAGCTTTCCACCGCCTGCCTCTGGCCTCTTGCTGGAGACTCGTTGATTCTCTGGATAAGAAAGTAGCGACGATTTCATTTTAGAATGGATCTAAAATCTTTTTCAAAGGGGCTGGGGTCAGCAAGCTCCTGGCAGAAAATTAGAGCAGAGGTTGCTGAGAAGGAACAAGGTGGGAGTTCTCAGCCCTGAAGCCCGTGCGGGTCAGATTTTCCAGACCCATGAGTTTTCAGGAACTGGGAGAGGATCTGTCGATTCTCCCGATGAAGCAGCTTTGTGAGCAAGAGCAGGTGCTGAGCTGCTGCTCCTGTGGCTGGCCCCCGGGGCAAGGCAAGCTGCCTGAGCAGACACCCGCTCTGACGGAGATCAGCCGGGATTTATTTGCCGTCTGTTTCCCAGGAGCTGGGACTCGTGTTCCCAAAAACCCCTGAGCGTGAGCTGCCATTCCTGGACTCACCGTGAAAGCTCCTGTCCCACAGTTCTGCCTGTTCCTTCCACAGCCCATGAGGCCCCAGAGCGATGGCGCAGCAGCCTGACCTGTCCTCCTTCCCTCCTCCCTCCCAGGTCCCTCTGGCCAGAGCCCGCTGCTCCTCTCACTGAGTGGGAACTACTCAGCCCCTCTGACCGTCACCAGCAGCGGGAACAAAGTCTACCTCCGCTGGTCCTCTGACCATGCCTACAACAGGAAAGGCTTCAAAATCCGCTACTCGGGTAAGCGCATGGCCGAGCCTCAATGCCGGGTGGGCGGCCACCTCCTCAGCCGTTGCTGCAGAGATGCAAAGGCACAGGCCGTCTGGGTGGGCAGGAGCTGCCAAGGGCTGGGACGACGCCCAGAGCCGGGCTCCTTCTGAGCTGGGCAGGGCAGGTTTTCTTTCCACAAGAAACCTTGACGCCTTGGCTGGTTTCTCAGCCGCTCTCAGAAGCAGAACATAGAGCTGTAGACGATGTGGCTTGGGGGGACTGACACCCATCACAGAATGTTGGGGTTTGGAAGGGACCTCAAAAGATCATCTAGTGCAGCCCCGCTGCCAGAGCAGGATCACCCAGGGCAGCCCCACAGGAACGCGTCCAGGCAGGTTTGAATGTCTCCAGAGCAGGAGACTCCACACCCTCTGGGCAACCTGGGCCAGGGCTCTGACCCTCACAGGGAAAAAGCTTTTTCTAATATTTCTGTGGAACCTCCTATGTTCCAGCTTGCACCCATTGCCCCTTGTCCTGTCACTGGACATCCCTGAGCAGAGCCTGGCTCTGTCCTCCTGATCCCCCCCCTTGAGATGTTTATAAACATTTCTGAGGGCACCCCTCAGGCTCCTCTTCTCCAAGCTGCAGAGCCCCAGCTCCTTCAGCCTTTCCTCGTAGGGAAGATGTTCCTCATCCCGCGCAATTCTCACTAAAGGTTGCCGTGTTACCAGATGACGGGGTCCTTGCAATGAGACCGTTTCGAGATGTTTGAAGATAAACATTGCAAAACGTAAGAACTTGTGTGAGGAGCTGCTTGGTGTGTGAGGCACAGCGACAGATGCTGTCCCAGCGTTGCAGTGAGCTCTGCAAACTGCGTCGCGCTCCTGCTCAAGCCCTTCTGCCCGCTGCTCTCGCAGTCGGGGTTACTCTTTCAGCGCAAAACCGCTGCTGGGTACTGAATGTTTGCTGAGAATTCCTTAAAATGAATTGCAGTGTTTGGGAACTTGGCAAATCTTAATTAATGGAAGTTCTAAAACTGGGCTGAGAACTTGCCAGTATGTCATAAATAAATAATGACTTTGCTCAGTAAATGAATTAAGTAATATTTAATTATCAGAAATTAGGCTTGCTTTCTAGCGCCAAGTGAAACTTGGATAGTAGCCCTGCCCTCTTTCGCCCTTTGACTTTGTATTTATCCATCACAAGTTCTGTCTTTCTTGTACAGCCTGAGGTTATGGTAAGCACGGTGTCATTCCTGAGAGCGAGAAGCGGATTTGTCTTGATACTGCCCGTGCAGGGATGGATTTATTTACTTCTGCCCTCCTCTCCAGCTCCTTACTGCAGCCTCCCGCAACCACCAGCCCACGGGCTGATCCTCAGCCAGACGGGTCTGCACCCTGGCGGCACGGTGCGCTTCGGCTGTGACACTGGCTACCGGCTCGTTGGCCACAGCACCACCACCTGCTCCCAGCACCCCCAGGGCTACTTCCACTGGAACGAAGCGATCCCTCTGTGCCAAGGTGAGAGCAGCAGGCAAATGACTCGTTGCGAGGAGCTGGGACTCTAGGACCAACCGAGGAGAATGCGGTAAAATAAAAACCTGCTGTGATTCCCTCAGTTCGGTGTTGAGAACAGGCTCGGAGCTGGAGGTGGGCAGCGAGGGTGCTCCTCTGGTATCCAAGTCCTTAGGAGTAGACGGACAGCAAGGGAAGGGATGGGTGTTTGGGATGGGAGAGGAAAAAAAGGCATCTGTGTAAAGGCTGCTGCTGTAGAAACATTTGTGTTCTCCCTGAAGACACAGCCAAGCCTTGGTTAAGGGCAGGAGAAGCTGTTGCTTGGAAGAATCTGGAAAGGCTGGCAGGAGTCCCGCTGGGTTTTGGTGACTGAAATTTCCTTGGGTATTTCTGGAAGTCCCCTCTTAGGTCTCTGTATGTGCCAACAGGCGATGAGAAATTCCTCGCGATTCAGAAGGTGCCCAGTTTCTGTTGGCTTCATATAAGATTTAGGCATGTACTTGTTCTTTCCACATTTCCTCCTAATTAACTGTAATCTTTATGACATATCATCCTTAGCACGGGGCTCCTTCCAGGCGTGGGCAAGGAGGGGAGGGCAGGGCAGTGAGCCTTGGGGGGCTTTGCTTCTGCGCTATTTTGTCTCCCTCCCTGTGTTCCCTTTCTGATTGCACCTTTTTCTCAATCCGCCAATCATCCCTGCTCCTTTGTGTTGATAAAATGCCCATCTTTATTCTGATGAAGCCTTTCAGTGTCTTTGAACATTCATCCATGTTCCAAAGGACCGAGCACTGGGGATTAATATTGCATTGACTTCCCTGGAAACTAGCCAGAGAACAGAGACAGCACAGGCAAAACCTCATTGCGGCATCTGCATTGTTGTCCAGTCCAAGCCGTAAGGAAAAGCAGGATTCTTTAGCGTGGGACGTACCAAAGAGCCTTGTAAAAAATAAAAATAAAAATCCTTCCTGTGCTTCTGAATCTCCTAGTCTCTTTGGAAATTGCACAAGGGTGCCAGCAGCCCTGTCTCCAAAGGGTGGCTTTGTGCTGTGGGTGCTTATATCCATTTGGAGCGATCCCAAAGCTTTATTTATTTGAAGGTGAACGGAAGGCAGAAAGCCGAGACCCTGCTACCAAGTGCTGTTGGGAAGGGGAAGCTGGGGAACGGAGCACGAGCCTCACGTAGTGATTTCCCCTCTGTGATAACACGGATAGGGGCAAACGCCGAGCGGTGGAATGAGCAGATGAAGTGCGCAGCAAGAGCGGCCACTCGAGGGGCTGTCATGGCAACTGTGCCTCCTGAATCCTGAGCCCAGCACAGGGAATTTCTCTGATGCCCTGTGTCTTTTTTAAGGAAAATCTTGTAATCCAGAATAGGTACAAACGCTGCGAAGTCTTTGCTGCCCTGCTCTGCTGGAATGTGAGCCGCGTGTTCAGCTCCAAAATCTGTATTTATTCCCAAGAAGCATTGTGCTGTGCAGGGAATAGATTTTAAACATGGAAGCGAGGAGGAGATGGAGAGAGTTTGTGTGGGGAGAGGATGGATTTGGAATGAGGTATTGCCTGACAGCGCTGAGTCAAAACAGAAACAAATCCCTGAGCACCAGTTCCCAGCCCACCAGGGAGGGACTCAGAGCCAGACCATCCATGGCCAGTCACTGCCTGGCCTGGAAGTGGGGAGTTGCTGAGCACCCCAGGTCTGTGCCATGGAGTGTGGGGAGATGTGGGAAGAGGGTTTTCCCTGGGAGCTGCCTGAGAAGCCCTAAACCCTCCTGGCACTTTTCTGGTTCAGCTGTCAGGAGCTCCATAGGTACAACCCACGGTGCCACTCCATAGCAGATGCCAGTAGAGAAAGAATTCTGGGGCCAATCCATAGCGTTTCAGGTAGGCTTCTGCTCTGATTTCTTCTTTGGAAGGAGGCGAGGGTGTCCACTGACAACACAGAGCGATTTGGTCAGAACCTCGGTGCTAGATGTCCCTCCGGCAGAGCCTGTCTCTCTCAGGCACGGAGAAGAGCCTGCTGGTCGTGTTAGATCCTGAGGCTGAAATAGCCCCTTTGGGAAAGTCACCTCCTCTCTCTGTTTCCCCGTATTTACATCAGGAATCAATAGTGGCCCGCGGTTATCCAGTGCCTTGAGATGGACCAGGAGGTGAGCGAGCCAGTGACTGAGGCTGGGGGAGGATTGATGGTGGAGCAGCTCCCCCCCATGGCCTTCAGAAGCTGACAGCCACAACTGTCACTCTCGCCTTCTTCCGCTATGTAAAAGCCAAAATGCTTTTTTTTTTTTCCCTCCCCCTGCTACGTTGCTCTCAAAGCCAACTGGCAAGCTTTTGTTTTGGGCTCTACTCAATTTCTCGTCCTTTTTGTTGGCCAGGACTGCATGGCAGAGGTTTGGGAACTCGGTCCATAACACTACATAAACTGCTGACACAATCAGCTGGGTCAGGAGGAGGGGAACCAGGGTGCCCATAAACACATGGTCTAGTTAACAAATGCCATTTCCCATCGCTCCTTTCTGCCAGCACATAATCCTCTTCCCCTTCCCGATCCCCTCTGAATAATCTTTACTGCGTGCTCTGTCCTAGCTGACATTTATGGAAGCAGCAGAGAGTATTCTGCAGGGAACAATCTTGCGTTGGCACAATGTGGGAGAACACAAGATGATCTAATACGCCTTTTCTGTCTCCACTGCCTATTTTTAAGCTGCTTTGTTTTTGGAATCCCAGCTGCAGATTTGCTTTCATAGCCTCTGTCCCTTTTCCTAGCACATCATCTTCCCGCAGACAGAGCTCTGTACTTCTGAATCACCGTAAGTTCTCTTTTTCCCTGGACCACGCTCTCCGTGGGTCTCTCCAAGCCAAATGCAGGTTTGCATTCCCCTGGAAAAGCTACTCTCTTTCATCATCTCTCATTCTGAAGGATAGCAGCGCCCCCAGTCTGAACCTCAGAAATATTCTTTTTAAGCAGATGGCAAGTTTATTGCCACCCCAAAAATCAAGCTTCTCTGCTTCATGCAGGGCTCTGTAAATTTAACCTTGCTAATAGCACATTCTGCTCAAGGATGCTGGGTTTGCAAGGAGGGAAGGATTCTGGTCTCAGATGCAGGGCACAAGAACCTGCTTGGGACAGCAGAGATCACAGCTGGCTCTCCCGCTCTGATTCTTCTTCATCTTGTAGCCCAGCTGCCAGCAGGTGAAGAGGGTTACACTTTTTAGTTGCTTTTGGTGGCTTAACGAACTTTTTAGTTACCTGCACCTGGCCCAGAAGCGCTGCACCACTGCCAACTTTCATATCAGGACAAGGCTGATGCCATGGAAAGACTCTAAATGCTCAAATGGAGCATTTGAGAGGCAGGAGGAGGCAGGACTGGGCAGCGGTAAATCATCCTTCCCTTGTGCGGGGAAACAAAGGCAAGTGGCAGCCCAGCCTCGCTGGCCTGGGTCTCTCTGCGCTCCATTGTCCCTCTGAGTCAGTCTCCGTGCCTCAGTTTCCCATGTTCTGGCAAAGCATCGGGCTGCAGAAGAGAATTGAACAGAGGAAGGAGAAGGCTTTGCTGGGAGCAGTGGCGTGGGAAGGGGGTCAGCGTTCTCCCCAACCCCAGAAAGTAGGAAGAGACCAGCCAGGTGGAAGAGAAAGGGTAGGACTTTCCAGGTCCCCTCCTCTTCTGCCTCAGAATGAAATTGGTATTCAGCGTGGCTGCTTGTCTAGACACCCAGCCTTGTAGAGAGATTCGCCAAGCTCCTTAGCTCGCTGAAGTGACATACGTGTGATTATCATTTCAACCAGGGATATGCCTGATCGTGCTAATACGAGCCTGCTGAATTACTCACACCTATTAGCAACACCAGGAGCTGCAAGGTGCTGTGTAATCGTGCTCTGGGCTGGGGCTCCGGCCGACTCATGTAGCAGTAGCAGGATAAAAACATCTTGGACCTTGAGTGGTAGAAAGTTCCAGTGGTTGTGATGACGCTGTACACAGTAATTCTCATCTCTCCTTTTCAGTGCTCGGTGGGGTCCCTGTCACCAGAAGGTGGCTTTTCTAAGGTTACTCATTTTCTAGCCCTCGTTTGCGTGTGGAGGGAATAACGTAAATGGGAGTGTGTGCTCAGGTATCAGCATGTGGCTCAGGAGATGTAGGCTCAGCCTCCTGTTTGTGCACTAGCTGAGTTGGGAGGAGCTCAGGCTACTCCAGGAAGGAACAGATTTCCTTTAGAGCATTTTAAAAACACAGGCAATTGGTTGGGTTAGGTGGTGGCCTCCAAATCTGTGCTCGCTAGCAGGCTCTGCTCGTCCCAGTGCCCGCAGAGGCAGTTGGCAGGGGAGTGACAGCCTTACAGCTCCCTGGCTGCTCTCCCTCCTCCTCATCCCGTGCCCGCCCAGCCGGGTGGGCTCTGCATCTCCAGCCCAGCAAGGTGGGCTTCCGCTGGCACTGCGACTCAGAGGGGGCAGGGCACCCGTGTGATGTTTGTAGAGGCACGTCTAGGTTTGGTTTCCCAGCTCTTCTGAGCGCAGGTAGATAAAAAAAAAAAAAAAAAGGATTTGAGTGACAGACTCCCAGTGCTGCTTTTCCCGGTGGTAGGGAAGAGGAGAAGAGGGCTTGTCATGTGCTGCAAAACTCTTGCAGCATAAATGAACGTGATTCTGGTCTGTCTGTATTTGGCTGATGCTCATCTTTCTGTGACCTGCCTGTCCCCTTTCTGCCCTGTTTGGCCGCAGAGCTGAGGATCTCAGCAGGAGTGGTGCAGAGCATCTTCTCCCGAGTGCCGGCGTCTTGAGCAGCCGTTTGGCTTTGTGCCTGGTTATCAATTTTTTTCCCCTCAATTCTCCCCCTTACCTTCTCAGCCATAATGCTAAATTTAGCTTTCCTTCTGCCACAACATAATTATACAATTTGCCGCCTTATGTAATCCAGGAGTGCTGCTGGAAAGGGGTTTCAGGTTGTGGCTGCTGTGGGATGCAAATGCAAAACGTTATTGCTATCTAATCCTTTATCCCTGTGTGAAAACTTATGAATACTGCGATGATGCATTTTGTGTTACAGATATTACAAAAAGTATGAGCCAGAGTCTCTTCCAGTAGGAATTTGTGTTCAGCGTTGGCCTTGCTGTTACCACACTGATAGACAGGAGTTGAAAATCTGATCCTCCGTGAATGTGGGGATTCATTGCAGCTTCTGGGGTTCAGGGGGGAGCTGGAGCTTTTGTGTAAATGGGAGAGCTCAGGATCTGGGCATTCAGCTCACCGAAATCCATGGTAAAATTGGGAGTCTGACTGATTTTCTTGCCTGTGTGTTTTCCCTTTCCTCCTCCCCAGCTCTCTCCTGTGGAGTTCCCCGCGCTCCAAAGAACGGCGTTGTCTTTGGCAAGGAGTACACGGTGGGAACGAAAGCCGTTTACCATTGCAACCAGGGCTTCCAGCTGCTGCCCGGGGAGGAGCCCAGCGCCGAGTGCCTGCAGGAAGGGCAGTGGAGCAACGGCAACGAACCCCCGCAGTGTGTGGGTGAGTGTTTGCCGCTGGTGCAGGCCCACGGGGAATTTTGAAAGTCCCTTCAGCAAGGTCTTTCAGCTCTAGCATGGACAGTTTTGCCTCGCAGCTGCAGTATTTAGGACGCCGGGTTTCTAAGCCCACATAAATCGGGTCTGATGTCTCCTCTCATGGTGTCTTCCTTTCCCACCTGTAAAACAGAGATGCTAATACAGGCCCCCTTGTTAGGGAGCCAGCATGCTTGCTGAAATGCCCTGAAGTGCCCTGGACTTAACCTATTAATGACTTTTTGTCTGGTTTCTTTTCCCTGACTCGCCACATCTGGTTTCTAGCTGTCACCTGTCCCGATATCAACAGCATCGCGGTCGAGCACGGTCGGTGGCGGCTGACCTACGAGATCCAGTACCACTACAACGCCCAGCTCATGCTCATCTGTGACCCCGGGTACTACTACACAGGCCAGCGGGTCATCAAGTGCCAAGCCAACGGCAAGTGGAGCATTGGGGAACCCATGCCCACCTGTAAAAGTAAGAGCAGTGAGGCTCGGGAGCCGGGCAGCCCCATGGGGTGCCTTGCAGGGGATGGGGTTTCTGTCCTCCGTTCAGTGGGTGTGCAAGCTCTGTTGCTGGTGGGCAAAGACACCAAGGCCCTGCTCGCTTTGGCAGTGTCTGAGAGTGTGGCTGTGGAACTGCTGTGGTCATCTGAGGTCATCTCTTGAGCTGATTCTTGGTTTACTCTGAAGAGTTCTGCAAGAACTCTGGAGCACAGTAGCTCATCTGTTGCTGTCGGGTCCCAGCAGCTTAGCTGTCACGGGTGCCAGATGTTCTGAAGTTTGCTTTTAAGAAAGAAACTAAAAAATTCTGATTTAAAACCTAACCTCTTCCAATTTCGTGCAAGTGCCAAGTTTACAAGGGTAGCAGTGTCACCTGTAAATCAAAAACAATCTTGGCAAACAAGCAGCTCGCTCAGTCGTTCTGACATGACTGCTGTGCTTTGGATCTTTTCTTTTTTCCAAAGGTGGCCTTTTTTTCTCTCTAAGTGCAGATAGAGGCAGAAAAATTTCTCCTTCAGAACAGCAGCTTTCGCTTTCCTCCTGCCTCTCTTTGTTTCTAGAGATGCAACTGCCAACTTTGGTGACAGATGTAGTTTTACCCCTGCTAGCTCTTCAGCCAGATCCGGGAGCGTGAGCCTGACCTCATTTTGTTTCTTCAAGATTATTGCCACCTAAATTCAAATGACAGGATGTTGGCAGTGCACTAAGGTCAGAAGCACCCAGCGTGAGTCTCTTGATTTCTTGCTGAGTGCAAAAGCTCCAGAGGGTTTGCAGATCTTTAAGGCAGACAAAATAAAGAGCTGAAGTTTGTGGCTGGGAGCTGCATTTGCAGGGGCCAGGCCCCAGCTACACCCCACAAACCAGGCTTTCAGCTGGGTGTCCTCTGTGGGTCTGCTCTTCAGATGTCAGCTCTGTCCTGGAAGGTCACGTTGTGAGAAGAAGCTGGGTGTCACTTTCTGATTAGAAATCTTGTGCTGTTTTACGACTTTTCTGGAAATCAGACTTCCCAGCTGTGTCTAGCAATGGGTTAATAATAGATATATTCCTGCATTAAAAACTTCTATAGCTTCTTCCTAGCAAGTCTTACCTTTAGTACTTCCCTCACATCCTGAAGCATAAATATTAATAGCACTTACATTTGTCACCTCATGTAACACGACTCTGAATTGTTTTTATTACCCATGTAACTATTTAATAATCCTTCCTACTCCTTTCTGTCTTGACTAATAATTTGGTGATGGTGAGCGTGTGACTGAACAGATTTCTTTAAAAAGCCACCGCTCCCTGCCTGTTCTCTCTTGCTCTACTTGGGGATCTCTTCCAGTTATCTCGTGCGGGGACCTGCCGACTCCACCCAACGGGAACAAGATCGGGACGCTGACCAGCTACGGGGCCACAGCCATCTTCTCCTGCAACACCGGCTACACGCTGGTGGGATCTCGCGTGCGGGAGTGCATGGCCAACGGGCTCTGGAGTGGAGCAGAAGTGAGGTGCCTGGGTAGGTGTGGAGTGTCTGCTGGGAAAGTCCTGCCTGCCTTTCAGGAGGGAATAGGGATTTTAGATTCTGATTCAAGAACTTGATGATCTTGAAGGTCTCTTCCAATCTCAACTAGGTTTCTGAGAGAGAACCCAAGCGAGGGCTTGGGCCTACGGAAGCTGCGATGTTTTTAAGTAGATACCAAAAAAAAGCAGATTTTGATTCCTCACTGCTCAGTAGGTATCAGGTGTCTGGAGGTTGCAGAGGAGAGCTTTTAAAAGTGATGTTTTTACTCTGTGTTGTTTTTACTCTGGTTTCCTTTATGGCTGCGGAGTCTCGAATTCAGTTCTGCGCAGAGAGTCAGGGCGGCGCGGGCGGGCGTGAGCTCTGGGTGATTGTCCCCGTCTCCCTCCCGCAGCGGGACACTGCGGTGTCCCCAGCCCCGTCGTCAACGGGCAGATCAACGGCGAGAACTACAACTACCGCGGCAGCGTGGTGTACCAGTGCAACCCCGGCTTCCGCCTCATCGGGATGTCCGTGCGCATCTGCCAGCAGGACCACCGCTGGTCCGGGAAGACGCCTGTCTGTGTGCGTAAGTATGTTGTCGGATTTCTTTAGCCCTGGCGTGAGGGTCGGAGGGATAAGGATAAGAGCGCGGGTACCGGAGTTGACGTGCCCTGGCCGTGTGTGATCGCAGGAGATGCTCGCTGCTCGCGTGCAGGTTGCGACTTCGGCTGCTTCTCTTCTTCCCTCTGCTTTGTGAATTCCCCTTTTCTTTGGGGTTCCTGCCAGTTTCCAGTGGGTGAGCCCAGCTGCAGGTGTTGTCGCCGTCTTTGAGACCCGTGCTCTGTGCTGGAGCAGAGTCTCCTCTTACCCACATTCGCAAGTGACCTTGTACAAGCTGCTTGTTTATTTTTCCTGTAAATAAGCTAATTAAGTCAGTCTCTGGAGCTCTAAGGTGTTAATAAGTTTAAGCATCTTCTCAATGGACAGGGCGATCCATGTATTTCATATTGTGTTTTTCCGGTTGTTTGCTTCCAATCTCTGCTCTCTGGTTTAGATCTTTATGTGCTGATGCACCCTAACAACAGTGAGATACGAAGTAAGGAATGACCTATCAAGGAATATGCAGATTCCAGGATAATAATAAGAAACAGACTTAAGTTGTCAAGGTTAGCAGCGACTCCAGAGCTTGGAGGATGTCTGTCTGTGATTATGCATGGGCTTTTTAGGAAGAGAATTACTGGAAAGGCTGTCTCTGGGTCTGTGTAGGTAGATTTGAATTACTCTCGTGTCTGAGGATGCTCTATTGAAAAAAGTTTTAATTCAGTTTTACCTGCCAAGTATACGCATCCTAACCTTGGATCAGGAAATCATGTTGATAGAGGTCCTCCTGCTGTCAGGCAGATTTATGGAAATGCAGGATTTTCTAACCGTGCATTTGCACAGCTCATCTTGTTTCTCTCAGGAGGGACCAAAGCAGATGAACGTTGCTTGTCTGTATCTGTCTTCTGAGTGCGGACCTGGTGCGGGGCTGGTTCCTGTGCAGCACCTTTATTTGCCTTTGCTCTGTGCTGCCTCCTGACTCTGGCACCCGAAAGGCCACCGAGCTTTTGTGCAGAGGTCTGTAAAGGTGCCTTGTGTGCACAAGTTGGCCTTGAAGTTATTACACTGCATTAGGCCTTATGGCTAACATAAATTTCCCGTTGTTAAAGCAGAGCGCTGGTGGGCTCGGAAATGAGATGCCTCGAGGCTTTATTGCTTCTGAAGCAGCTCAGGGCACTGTGCATGTTAGCACGTTATAATTTCCTATTGTCCGCATGTTTTCTCTTTAAACCTGCTACAGTTGCTTCCCCTGTGTGAACGGGTCTGTTTGATCTGTGCCAACTGTGAGGAGCCTTTTTCTTTTTTTTTTTTTCTGGGACAGAATCCATCGCTTGTTTCAAAACATGTATAATCATATTCAGAAGTACCTCGGAGAATCTGACATCTGCTTCCTGCAGCACTGAAAGGCCATCTCACCTCACGTTTTTTCAGACCTGTACCTGTCACCAGCTTGCACGAGGAATAAATTCCCATCCCTGTGCTCCGGGAGCCAAACGTGTTACGGATCTTTTGCGGGAATGTCATCTTCCCCTCTAGCTTCTGGCTTTGGCAGCTGTACAGCTCAGCTGCTGGACTTTTGCTGCTGGACCGTTACCCAGTTTCAGCATGACAGGAATCAATATTGCTTTGTCCTCAGCTGTCGGAAGATGTCGCATTCCTTAAGCAGCCAAAAATCTCTGTATGGCGTGTCCTGACGTTTCTTTTGTGCAGTGGAAGCAAAGGTCTCCAGGCTCCCCTGGCAGCGGGCGTTGTCGGAGCAGCTCAGCCCTTTACCTCGTCGCTGGTCCAAGCTGGAACAGAAACTACGTTTCAGGGATTTGGAAATAAGGGTTTTCCCCCAAGGTTTTTCAAAAATAAAGCAGGGAGATTTAAGCTTTCTAGGCCATATGCTAGAAACCTGATTTTTCTCTTTTTTTTTCCCCCTCTCTTTTAACTATCCCTCCAGGTGTAACTTTACACTGCAGTGAGCATGCATCTGACACCAGGGAGAGGAAAGAAAACATCAGGTTTCATGATTCTGTGTGATGCCCAGAGTCATGTAAGGCAATAGATTAATAGCAGTAACTGGGATTTTTGAAGAGGAGCTCTAGGGATTTACAGTGTAAGTCAGTAGGATGCTGGCACTCAGCTGCTTAGAGAGCAGTTCAGAGAATTTCTTATGCCCGTAAAATGAACAAAGGTACCACGCTCTCAACTCGTACTTCAGCAGAGGTGGCCACAAATACTGAAGTCAGTGTGGGTTTCGGGGTTGATGTGGGGGGCTTTTACAGACTCCTTCCTCGGGAACTTTTTCCAATGGATAGTCCACTTTCTTCCAGAAAAAAAATAGTAACCTTAATAACCTCTCCACTTTCTGACTGCAGCCATCACTTGCGGCCACCCCGGCAACCCTGCCAACGGCTTGACCCAAGGGAGTCAGTTCAACCTGAACGACGTGGCCAAGTTCGTGTGCAGCACCGGGTACCGCCTGGAAGGAGCGCCGCAGTCCCAGTGCCTGGCGAACGGGCAGTGGAGCAGCACCCTGCCCGCCTGCCGCGGTGAGCCGCCCGCCTCCCTTCTCTTGCACCTTCCTCGTTGTCTTCTCTGGGTTCCTAAAATCCAGCTCGACGCTGTCGTAAATGCACGTCAAACAAATCTCGCGGTTCCTCAAGCAGCGCTTGAGCTCCGAGGGTCTGTGCAAACCTCACGCCACAAACCTGCTTTTCCCCTGGGCTTCACTCAAAGCTCTTCATGGGCCCTGCCCAGCCCTGCATCCTCCAAGGCATTAAGTGTGTTAGAAGTGGGGAGGACCCTTAGCAGGTCCTCGTAACCCCAGGCCAGTTCACCCCAGGCAGATCATTGTGCAGAGCCCTTTCTCCTTCTAGGCTGCCCCACTGCCACGGGTATTAGCGCTCAAGTTCACTTATCAAATTCCCTGCACTCCCTTCCTCCATCCTCCCTCAGTCCAGGATCTCTCTGCATACTGGTGCTGCATCAGTCAAGAAATCAATTATTCTCGACTGGCTGATGCGAGTCCTGGTTTGGGGTTCTGCTGCTGTGCCTTGCATGGCGGGGCGAGAGCCTGCAGGATTGCCTCTGCTCTGTTTTTCCCTATCCCAAAGAATATGTTTTTTTCCTAAAAAAGGAAGACTCAAAAAAACCCCCTGAATTGCTGAATATGTGGTTTGCAGGTTTTTTCCCCTTTTCCTGTTTTTTTTCCGGAGAATCCTTTGTTCCTTTTTACACCCTTTGCTTTGTATTCTATTTTGTTGTTGTTTGTTTGCAGTTGTAAACTGTACTGACCCTGGGCACCTGGAAAACAGCATCCGTCAAGTGCAGCCAAGTGGTCCTCACAGATTCAGCTTTGGAACAACTGTCTCATATCAGTGCAGCCACGGATATTACTTACTGGGTACACATGTCCTTACCTGTCAGGGGGATGGCACTTGGGACCGTGCCCTCCCACAGTGTCTTTGTAAGTTCTTCAGAATAATTCCCATGCCGTGCAGTTCTCTGTTGCTTAGCTGAATGCTTATGTAAAAAGTCTGGAACCAAAGCTTTTTGTAATCTGTGGGCATCCTTCCATCAGCTTCCCTGACCTTTGGATCCTGCCCACAGAAGAGCAATACGTGGTCCAAGGAGAGAAATCGCGTTAAACAGAGCTGGTTTCCCTCTGCAGAGGAAGGCAGCTCCTGCTGAGTTCTGCTGCTCCTGTGCAGCTCCAGCAGAAGCGTTACTGGTGGAGAAGGGCAGCAGAACTTCTGCCATGCAGGGAGCAGCGTGCCCATAGCCTGGCTGGGAGCAGAGCGCGC
>NW_009724487.1:38604-58952 GCF_000703405.1 Apaloderma vittatum
ACGTCCCTGCAGCTTTGGGGGAGGGCGATGACCGTGTGATGCAGCCTTTATTCTGCTGCGATGCAGGTGCTAGAGAGGATTTGCTTCCTGAGCCTTGCTCTATTTTTTTTTTTTTCTCCTTTCATACAGTACCCCAGCCCTTTCTGCCATTGTGGCTTGCAGAGAGAATTGGGAGCTTCTGGGTGATGGTTTGGCTTAAGGGGTATTTCCAGCAGCATATCAAAACACAAAATATTCACAGGGCTGTGGTAGTAACGCCTAGTCCAGGAGATCTCCGTGCATTATATGAAAGATATCACTGGTGGTGTCCCTATTTTACTGGAGGAAACCAAGGTTCAGAGCGTAACTGGAGTTGGCGTAGGGCTGCCTGGTGAGCTAGGGGCAGGGGCAGGGGCAGGAGCAGACCCCTGCATGCAGCACAGCTGGTGTGTCTGTTTGGTGACTAAAGCAGCTGCGATGTCGGTCCCTGGCGTAACGAATCACTAAAGCAGTCAGAAGTGGAGCCCCTTCAGTTTGAATCAGCTTAGCTGTTCCAAAGCCACGACTGTTTCCTTTTTTTCTTTGACACCTAATTCCACAAAATTGGTTTTTGGCACGTTTCCCTTTCCTTTGGTCAGCAGCATGCCACCTTCTCGCACTTGCAGCACCCTGCACGGCCACGGGGAGTTGAGAAGTGATAACTGCGTGTCACCGCAGCCCCAGGGGCTCGGCTTGGGGGTTGATACCTCATAAAACCTGGGAGCCCAATGTCTCGGGTTCCCTCAGTCCACAGCGTTCCAGCTGAAATAAAAGGAATCTCCTTCCTCAAAACGTTGAGCATTCATTGGCTTGGGGGATTTGTGGGCATTCCCAGAGCTTTGCAAACTCAGGTTAGTTTTAGACAGATTGTTTGGATTCATGGAATTAATAGTTTAAAGAAAAAAAAGCAAGAGATTTTTTGCGTGTCTCGTTTTCGGTGTGTAGAACTTAAGATACGCTTGATGCTGTAATCTATACCCCTTTAAAGAGTTTACAGCTGGGTCATTAAAATTACCACACGCTTTCTAAAACGTAAATTAAGAAGTTGATGCCAGACAAGGCTTGGGTTGCAAATACTGTCTCAGGCCTGTTTCTGAGGAGGGAGCAAAACAGAGTTGATCCCCTTTGAGGGGTGAGAGAGTGAGTCCTGTAAAGTACACGGGAGCAGAGCCCAACACATCGGAAGAAACACTCTTCCCACTGTGTATGTAAATCCTTTAAAAAGCTCACAGGTTTTAAGCTTAGCTGAGTCTGCTGGAGTATCTGTTATTAAATTGTTAGTTACAGTGTGAGTTTAAGTATTAGCTATCAAACCCGTTTCCTTGCAAAGCGTCCTTGGTTTTAGTCACAGCTCTGCAGCAGTATATTTCAACGCCCACGTGCCCCAACATACGCGTGCTCTCTTTTTTATTGGAACATACATCGTGGTTTCTACCTAATGCCAGTATTGATATTTTTAGACTCTAGCAGAGGGAGAGAAGATATCCGTTACGGGTGCTTTCCTTCAGAAACCGAGTGGTGCCTGGTCTTTACATGAGCATTCTCATCCAAACCTGTCTAATAGCCCCTAGATCTGTCAGTGTGTTTGTCAACAGCCTCCCTGTCTCCACTCTGATTGCTAAAGCTAAAGTAAGCCTATTAATTATTGTTAGCGGTGTTCTTCTGCTGGCAGTGGTCGAGTGAGCAGCGCTTGGAATCTGCCAGGATGCTTTGCTCAGGTGTGACACAGCATCGATTGCAGCTCCTGGAGCTGCCCGGGTGGATGGGGGTGAGGGTGTGCATAGGAATATTCCTGTTTAATAAGACGAGTTTTTCAAGGGACCTGCAAAATGCCTGTCAGTGTCAAGACTGGGCATTTGTGCACAAACCCTTGGCAGCTCTTACAGGATGAGCTCATGTCCCCGAGGAGGAGACTGGTGCAAGGTCTGTTCTGCCACAGCTGCGCCATGGCGGGAGCCACCAGGCATTTGGTGGCCCCTGGGGCAGATGAGTGGGTGGAAGCTGCCAGGAAACTCTTCTATGAATCCATGATTCTAAGGTCCAGCGCACCCACCTCAGACGCACAATACTTTGCGTGTACCCGCTGCATCTGCCTTCGGACGAGCATCACGGGCACTTGAGCCTCGCGGTTGAAGCTGTTGCACCTATCTCTTACAGTGGTCTCCTGTGGCCACCCTGGCTCCCCGCCCCACGCTCAGATCTCGGGTGACAAGTACACCGTGGGCTCCGTGGTCCGGTACAGCTGCCTGGGGAAGCGGACTCTGGTTGGCAACTCCACCCGCATGTGCCAGCTCGACGGGCGCTGGAGCGGCTCCCCGCCCCACGGCGGGGGAGCGCCCCCCTGCCGCACTGCTCAGGTGAGGTGGGCTCCGGGAAGGAGGGGATGGGACAATCCCATCTGCTACTACCCCTTTTTATCCTGCAAGGGAGCAGTCTGATGTGCTTTGCTGAGCTGGACACGTGCTACAGAGGGAGGTTGTGGAAGACTGAAAATCGCTGTGTCTCAGCTCTCCAGTCTCCTGCAGCTCGGGTGATAAGCACTGACAGAGAGTAAACCAGTCGGCTTGCAAGACGAGAAATAAATCACTGCAGTAAATGTTTGTGGTAGAAGGTGTGCTGCAGCCTGCTGCTTTACAGTTCTCTCTGTGCAGAGTCTGCTCAGGATGAATGTGTCTTATGCAAAATTAGGTCCTTGCATGACCCTCTTCCTCATGCATTCCAAGAAAAGAAGCCCATGTGGCCCCTTTCCAGGGCCTGACATCTGCTGTTATGGCAGCACAGCAGTCCTGGGTCTGCACAAGGCAAGTGGAAGCCAGTACAATGATTTTCCACATCAGGATCTCCACTGAGAGCAGCTTGGCAAGACAGGTCCATCCTCACTCCCTTGCCAGAGTGGTGGGAAAGGTCTCACACTGAAAACATCCCAGTAAGCAACCAAGTCCATGATGAGACGGACTTGGATCAAAGTCCTGGGGGATGCAGTGAGATGTTCGTGCCAAGCCTTCCCAAAATCAGGGTGCTGGGACCTCAGCCGATGGCCTCCAGTGGAAGGAAGGGTGCTGAGCGGGCAGCAGGGTGCTGTGCAAAGCTCTCCTCGCACCATCCTGTCGCTTGTTACTTGGAGAGCACAGAGGCGGATGAAATAAGAGCAAAGCATTTGGGAAAAGTGTTAATTTTTAATTATGACGCTTAGATTTAGCAGCTCTACTTGACCAAGTTTAACCTCTGCTTTGGAAGGGAAAAAGAAATCAAGTGGAGTCATCCCCATATTCAGAGTCTGTATCTGCAGAGTTCTGGATCTGTAGTTGCTCTGAAGGGTTTTATGCTCTAATTTGTGCCTTTTCCCCGTGTACTTTTCACCATCTTTCCTGTCCACTTTGTGGGTAGATTTCTGGAAACATTTCAGTGTTACTATGATCCTGCTGACATCTGTTGTGTGTGATTGTTCTGAGTGACTTCATGGAGGCAGCTGTAGACTAAGCTGGTAGCATCTGACGGTCCCGCTCTGCGTGGGGGCCAGGTGGATGCCTGGTACCTCAGAACCATGATTTCCACCCCAGGGCTTGAGGAGATGAGAGGCTCCTCTGTTACACCAACCTCAGGTGGTGCGGAGGCAAAAGACAGCTCAGGTCATCTCCTGCCAAAGGTTCTGTGTTGCGTGCGGGAGATCCCTACGGTGTGACAGCAGTTTTTGCAAGATGAAACAAAAGACTTTGATATAAGTCATTACGGGGAAAAAAATGCCATACCTGGAGCATTCTCCCCCTTCTTTTCACAAGCAAGTACCTTCCCCTGATGATGAATATGCTCATTATGTTTTATATTACAGTTCGCAGTGTACCTGCAGGCTGTACCTGCAGCAAGGCACAGAAGGCCCAGGAACTTCATTACTAACTGCAGGAGTGAAATAGTCTTTCCTGGCTTGGGGCTGGCTGGGTTTACACAGGTCATTAGCAGAGAAAGCCAAGAACAGGCATCCGCGGCGCGAGCCTGTGTCAGGCAGTGAGGAGGTGGGCATTTCTCCAGCCTGCTCCCGAGAACCCCTGGGGTGCATCTTCTGCAGCTGCTCCCTTCCTCCTGTCCCCCAACTTGCAGCCGGCAGCTCGACGTGTTTGCGACGTGTGCGAGCGGCTGTTTCTCAGCTGGGTCCCTCCCAGCTCCAAACCAAACAGCTCCTTGTGCTGCAGATACAATAGGGCGTGCTGAGGTGGCTTGGAGCATGTCTTAATTTCTGCTTGGAGGGAAACCATCCACATGAGTGATGCTGGCAACCGAGCCACTGTCTGTTGGAGCAGCTGCCACGGAAAGCAGCTGCAGCTGGTGAGGGCTCCATCGTGAGATTCAGGAGTTGTGGCTGTGTTTTGCAACCAGCTTAAAACCAGCGAGCTCCCGGAGTCAGAGGATGTTTGATCTGGAATTTCCCTGCTCTGCTGAGAGCCAGTTAGCTAAATCGAGGCAGTCACACGGTTGAACTCGGTGTGCTGGCTCTCAGGACACGTGCAATTGGGAGGGAAAAAGGGCCAAAGCTCCACAACTTGTTGACTCTGCTGATGCTGTGCTCTCTTCTTAACAGGAGGGAGCCAGGGCGTGTGTGGTGACCCGGGGATCCCCTCTCATGGCATCGGGCTGGGAGATGACTTCGATGTAGACAGCGTGGTCAGGTTCAGCTGCGAGCCCGGTTACACGCTTCGGGGTTCATCCGAGAGGACCTGCCAAGCCAACGGGTCCTGGAGCGGCACACAGCCCGAATGTGAAGGTACTTTTCCAAGCCCGTGTCACGCCAAGCCTGCTGTGGTGTCCCCAGAATTGCCACAGCCAGCCCCCACCCCCTCTGGTTTGGTTGCCAGGGACAGTCTGGTGCTATGAGAAACAGTGCTCTTGTTCATCAGCTCCTCCAAACCCTGCGTGTGTGTCAAGGAGCCTCAATTCTCCACTTGCCAAACATCTGCGGGAGGGTTTTTCAAGGCTAGAGGACGAGGATCACCTTTTGCCGTGCCCAACGCTGCTGCACTGTGCAGGGTGCACCAGGGTGCTGTAAAGTGCTTCGAGTCATTCGGGTTCATGCCAACATCTGCACCGAGGTACAGAGTAGGAAAAGCCTTTGGGATCTGCTGCTCAGGCTCCCCACAAGACTCGCCGAGGTGAATGTCTCTTGATCTCGTGTCACGTATCCAGCGAGAGATGCTCAGAGACGCCCCGTTTTGCCGTAAGGTCTGTGGGTGCAGCTGACTCATGCATTGTTGCTTTGTTGAGGAAATTCAGGAGAGTGAGAAGTGTCAGTAGCTTCAAACCCTCGTCAAAGCTGGAACGAGCGCACGCAAGTGTCATTTACATTAAGCAGAAATCCAAAATGCAAATTACAATCCAGTAAGCATGTTTTCATATTCGAAAACTCCAACCCCCTTATTTTTCCATGTGAAGGAATCAAGTAAGACCCTATAATCCAATCTAATAAACCTCTAGCCAGATTCTCTGAGCTGTGCTGCTCACTGCTACTGTTTTATAAAAGTGTTTAAAAATCAATTGGGGAAAGAACAAAAGCCAATACGAGGCAGGATACCAAATGCAAGGAGACCTGGGCAAGTGCTTCTCTCCAGCTGTTTGAAAAGCCAAAACCTCAGAGAGAGTTTGTAAATGAATTGGAAATTTATTCCAAATTGATGGAGCTCTTGATTGAAAAGACAGTGAATCATGTTATTAATACACTCAGATCTCAGGTTTTTTTTTTTTCATTCTCTGTTTTTTTTTTTCTTTCGGTGAAAAGGCTCTGTTCATTAATCTCAGGATAAATAACCCATCAGGTTCCAGAGGCACCAAAATACGGATCCCTGGCAGATTTTTTTCCACACTTTATGAATAATAATAACATTATGCCTATAATGGAGTCATTTAACGTGAAGTGCTGACTGGCCAATGTGGGGATGTAATTTACAGTGATGAGCAGTGTGCTGTGCCTCTTGTCATTTGCATTCCCAGCGAGTCGCAAGCGCTACAAGGTGCTCTTGGAGTGTTGCATTCAACTCTCTGGAGCAGGTATTTGTAGGAGAGGGGAAATTAATTTTGGGATTGAATTCAGGGCAATTGAAGAGGAGAACTGAGTGCCCAGACGGGTGCTTGGAGGGGACGACCACCTCGGTGCCGCCGTGGAAAATCTCCAGCCGCTCAGCGCCTCTGCGGCGCATTAGCTCTCTGACTCAGCCACTTGTTCGCTGCTCTCGGCCACCAAAATTGAGCAAAATCAAACCTGATGGGGCTTCACAGGTCACCGGCACTCGCCTGCCCAGGGAATTCAATGCAAATTGCTCTCCAGATGAGCTGCCGGCGGAGCACGGAGGGTCTCGGTGCGTTTAGCAGGAGGTGAGGACCCGCTGCAGGGCAACACAAAGGGTGGGCACAGAGGACACGGAGCAAATCCTACAGCATGAATAGAAGGGAAGGAGAGAAGAGCTGCTATCTCCATTTCAGAGACAGCAAGGTCCCACAAGAGGTTCAGTTACAAAGCATCTGCTCGACTTGGACTGATGTTCAACCATCGGGGTCTTCCTGTGCCGGGACCAGCCCAGCTCTGGTCCGGGGAGGGGACGTGTGGCAGATGGGAGCACTGGGCTTCCCAGGGGGTCACCTTGCAACTCATCAGCTCTTAATCCTGATACCTTTCACCCACTAGACCATTTTTAAAGAAAACCAAAGGAATAGGGAGGCATGAAGAGGTCACAACTGATTTTTCCAAACTATACAAATGGTTTGGAATTAAATTAATTGCAGGGACTCCTTCTGAGACTCCTGCTTCAGTCGGTTTTACATAGCTCTGGTTTTGTTGTTCCCACTAAGAGCAGGTTGCCTGGATTTCCAAAATTGCAGATTTCAGGCCTCATTTAGCTTTTATTTCCAGCAAGTTTTCAAAGTGTAAATGAAATTTTAAATGCTTTTTTTTTGCTTCTTTCTCCTCCTTCCTGACGCCCCATCTGTGTTCACCCAGGAGTGGTGCAGGAGCGGGCTCGTCAGCTGTGCTCTGCTCTGCACGCCCTCCTCCTCTTAGAGGCTGAGCAGAATTATTTGCTTTCATAATGTTTATTGGTTCTCCAAGCGAATTTAAACTGCATCCAAAATGAGATGGAGCTCTAGCTGCAGTTTCAGTTGACAGAAACATGTTTAAATGATAACACTGGGAAAAGAAAAGGAGTTTTGTCTTGTGCCTTTTCACCGCTGAGGACATGGGAGGTGGCAGGACTGGGATTCGGGTCTAGGCTGCTTTTTTCTTTCTTTGCTTGGTTAGGTGGGTTATGTGTTACTGGTTAAATTATCAGCCCTGAAGCAAAGGCTTCGAGACTCCGGAGGCTCTCAGCTATGTCTTATTCCAGCGGGAGGTTTTGCCTGATGTGTCAGACATCATTAGGAGAGCGTTTCAGCCGAGCAGAGCCCGAAAGAAGGACTGACGGTGAGAAAGATCAGGTCAGAGGAGGGGGAACGTGCAAAGGACACTATTCACATGCTACCTCGAGCGTAGTCGGACGTGCCCTGATGGCAGTCGTCAGCCCTCAGCTTCTCCTTGCTGCAGGTTCTGAGGAGCAGGGTGTGCTGCTCCTTGCAGAAATGTGCCTTCTCCTGGCACTGCCCGCAGGAAAGAGCCTGAAACAAACCCTTCAGGGAGGTATTTGCTGTGCCGGGCTGGGGAAGCTTAAAGTGTGTAACAAAGGACAGCACTTTGCCCTTGCCCTGCTCTGGACCGTGGTGGTACGTGCTCGGTGTCCTCTTCTGACCGTGCTCTGAGCTTCACACGTAGCTACACCAGCCCTGAGCTGCGTTCCTGAGCAGGACCCAGAGAAATGCCCTTTTCCCAGCAGCATCTCGCTGTAAAACATGTAGGAAAAAGCAAAGCAAGGCGGGGAGGCAGGAGAAAAATCTTAATAAGTTTTTCAGAAAAGTGATGCATGGATTGCAATGAAATTAATTATTGCTGAGCTCTGGAGCACCTCTGAGCTTTGTGATGTTTTATACAGCAGAGGCCACTTTGTAGCTTGCGGAAACTTCCCAGCTTCCCCGACAAGGATGGGATCACAGGGAGCGGCTGTCAGGAGTCAGGGCAGATGCCGACATCCCTGCTTGCTGCCCCAGCACCTTCAAAAATCACAATCAATTCCTCTCAAGGAAGAGGAGTTGAGGAAGGTGTGACAGCACCGGCACATGCAGCCCAAGTGCCAGCTCTGAAACCCCTCCAGAGCTGCTCATGTTGGATGACTGCAGCTGAAGAATTTAGCCAAGGAGCAAGGGGAGCGAGGCAGCGTGCCCTTGGCTTTGCTTGCAGCAGGTTAGGACAAGTAGCTGAGTTTTCAGGAGCGCATTTGGTTCCCGCTATGCCATCTCCCGTTAGGCTTTCAGAGGGAGCTTGGAGCCTGCCACGCTGAGCTCACCCCATCCCACTGCTTGGAAAAATCATCTGCTGCGGGTAGGCTTTAGAGAGTACGTGGTGTTGATGGAGTGAATTGCATTTAGCAAGCTTTTCGTGGGGTTTGCTCAAAATGGACTTCGTAAAAATAATGGTAGGAACAAAATTTACTTTGTTAAAGAAAGTTCAAGTTATGAATTTGTGTGTTCATACCTTTCATCCTTATATTTATGGCATCTTTTATGTCTAGCCTGTACAGGTCACAGCTGATGCACGCTGCTGTTAAACCATTTCCATGTGTCTCCTTATAGTCACCAAAGTGATATTTCTCAGTTATCGGCGTGTGTTTGGCCACATGCATGGGTGGAGGAGCTTGGACAGGAGCTGATGTATGGGCAGACCGTGAAATAGTAATTTAGAGCTTTTTCCGAGTTGATAGAACCTGACTTTTATCCCAGCATCTCTTGGAGATGACACCGTGTATCACCGAGACGTTGGCTGCATGAGAAATCTGCAATGAGAGAGCACCTCGGATGATTTTAGTGCCGTGCAGAGTTTCTGTGCACACAGTCCAGAATGGTTATTAGTTTCCTCCTGTCAAACAGAGATGCCTCCAACAAGCTCGTATGTTCACGGGCTGTCAGCAAACTAAGCAGCAGGGCCGGGGAAGGCTGCTCTCCTGCTGCTGGTGTCCTGTGCTCGGGGCTTTCCTGACCTTGCATTTCCCCGTGGCAAATGGGGGTGCTGGGGGGCCCCGGGCAGGGATGGGTCACCTCCCGTGTGCCCAGAGCGATGCTCACGCAGAGGTTGTGGTGCGTCGCTGGGAAAGGGGTGGGAGAGAGGAATTTCCTTGTCAAAGGGCTGAGATTTGCAGTTTAAGCCATCCCTTGATTCATGTGGTTTTCTTTTATGTCCTGTAATTTCAGAGCAAATGAGGGCTGGGTGCAATTATTGCAGGTGCCATGACAGGGCTTTGCGCGCGCCGCCGTTCGCTCCGATGCCTTTTTATTGCTGCGGCGCTGAGGTGCTTTAGACATAAAACTCGGGCACTGAGAAACCTATAATTGATTTCCCACAATATTCTCCCTCCTCTGGAAGTGTAATCGGATGGAGCTGGGCAGCGAGCAGGGCCACAGCGGGAGCGCAGCAGCATCCCTTGCTGCTTTCATTCCTCTGAAACCTGCAGAGTTGTCGACGTTCCAAAGGGGCTGGAGACAAAGCAACATGTTTAGGTCCAGGCTGCCAAACTCCTGGAAGGTGGAGGGACTCTAGGCTTGACACTACCTGCTTTAGTAAGCTGTGAGACCAGATGTGAGGTGGAGGTTGCTCGCAGAGTTGGCTGTGGTGTTGGTGAACTGCAGGATCATCCCCCCCAAGGAGAGAGGAGGAGCAGGGCTGGTGCTTCGGGACTGACTGGCTGCAGGGATGGAGGGTTTTTCAGGGATGGAGGTTTTTTTCAATCCCCTGCCAGGGATGCTGCCCGCAGCCCTGGGACCTGCTGCCTGGCAAGGCAGAGCCCTCGCTTGGAGCTGGGGAGCGGTGTTTGGGGTCCTGTTGGACTGATGTAGCTGATTTTCCACAGCCTCTTGTGTGTGAGCTGTTCCAGGGGCTTTGCAGCTAATTGTACGTCTGTTGAGAATGTTTGGGGGGAGGTCGTTTGTGGGGTTTGGTGGTGGTGTGTGTTTTTTTAATTTTAAAATATGCCATTTTGCTTTCTAGTTATATCCTGTGGAAACCCAGGAACCCCCAGCAACGCGAGGGTTATATTCAACGACGGCTTGGTTTTCTCGAGTTCCATTATCTACCAGTGCCGGGAAGGCTACTACTCCACAGGAGTGCTGAGCAGGCACTGCACGGTGAATGGGACGTGGACTGGGACCAGTCCAGAGTGTACAGGTGAGTACTGGGGTGGATTCTTGGAGGATGAGCCGAGCGGTGCTGCCAGGCTCCGGGGATGGGATGTCAGGGTGCGTTGGGCGCTCGCCGAAGATGTGCTCACACACGTGTGCCGTGCTGAGACTCGGCTGAACTGCGCGGTGGCAGCTGCAGTTGCTCAGTTTGCAGTCTTTGTGAGTACCTAATGGAAAACTCTTGCTTTGGGGTTGGTTTTTTATTCCAGCTGGATGAAGGGAGCTCTGTAAAAACTTCATGAGTAGATGTCAGCCAGCCTGGAGGGGCTCTCCGGGGCTGCTTCTGAACGTGAGCGGTCCTGACCGTCGTGTGCCAGCACGGGGATGTGCGTGGGCAGAGCCCCTGCTCGGAAGCCCTCAGTGAACATTTTGCATTTCCTCATGGCTCCCGCCAGCAGGTGCCTGCAGCAGAAACGTGGGTGACAGCAAACGTGATCTTATATAAGAGACAGTAACTAGGAGGAGGGTTTGCCATGGTCAAGCCGTCTTCCAGCTCACCCAGCTTTGACCCAGGTTTTCTTTAATGTTTAATATGTGTTAATACTTCTTGCAAGGTCTTAATGTGCCATTAAGATCACTGCTCACTCCACTGAGTAGAAGCAGAAGTTGCCTCCATGTGCTGGAGCCCAGCCTGTTCCAAAGCTAGTGCCGCTCTCCGAATGCTCTGTTTGCTGTCGATGCTCCCTTCTCCGGGATTAGGGATTCCATCCTGCACTGAAAACATGCTCAGGACCATCAGGGTTCTGCTTATCGCAGATCCCCAAGTGTGAGACGAGGGATGGTCGACCAGAAATGCTTCTGTCTTCCTTTTGTGGCAGTGATCAACTGCGGTGACCCCGGGGTGCCAGCCAACGGCCTCCGCCTGGGCAGCGACTTCACCTACAACCAGACGGTCGTGTTCCAGTGCACCCCAGGCTACATGATGGAGTCAGACAGAGCCTCTTCCCTAACCTGCACGAAAGACCGAACCTGGAATGGCACCAAACCTGCCTGCAAGGGTAAGGCTGGTCCCTGTAAATACCGGAGGATACGAGTTTTAGAGGCCACAAAGTTTTTGTAACTTGTGACCAGGTGTAATAGGCAGCAACTGCCGCGTAGTGCCCACCTGGGAGTTTCTCATTCCTCTCATTCAATCTGTCCCCTGTGTTTCTGGTACAGCAGGAACACCTTGCTGCCTTTAGGTCTATTGATCATCACGATACACCTAGGGAGGGAAGCAATTGCTGTTATCCCTGTAGTAGAGAGGGAAAAGTGAAGCACAGAGAGCAAAGTGACTTACTCTTCACAAAAACTCAGATCAAACTCAAATGAAATATTGTGTCTTGCAAGCACACGCTTCTTGGCATCATCTACAAGTCTGAAAAATGTTTCTTCCAACTCCTTTCATTATTTCTCAGTTCTGAGATTGCCTCTGTAGTTCAGAGATAGGAAAGGGAAATAATAGAGCAATTGCGGGACAGGCTGGATCTCTTCTGTGAGTATTTTACCCACCAAGCATAGATAAGACTTGTAGCAGCGCCCGTGTACTTCTTCAGCAATCTGGAAAATTCACCTGTCATGATTCTGATATAAATACAGATCGCATGGAAACTTCCAAATACATTCCGATTCCTTCAGAGGCTGTAAAGAGCAATTCTTACGCTCCTCTTTCCTTCTTCTCCACTGAGCTAATGTTGCAGGAGTAGTACAGAATGTGGCCAGAGTCTCCTGTGGAGGCTGGGCTGATTTGCATGAGCTTAGCATCTTTCCCAGTGCTCCCCTGAGCTGAAAAGCAAAGCACTGCAAAAATGTCATATTAAAACACCCTAGAGTGGATGAAATACAGACTGCTTGTTGATTTGGCTGTTAATCTGAAACTCAGCCAGGTTGCCCGAAATGTATGAATCTTTCAGAGAATCTTAGATGAGTTTTCACACTAAATCAGGCTGGATCCTTAGCTTCGGCTGGAAATGAACACTGACTCAGAAATCTGACTTTGGGATTTGGTTAACTCCAAGCTTCAAAGGAAAATCGTGGTGTTTACAACTGCATGCACAGCTGGAAAAGTTTGTTTGGCCCCCTGGTAGGCCAGTCCCAGGAGGTGCCCTTTGAGAGCAGAGTGTGACTTTGATCCTACGTGAATTTGCTCATTAGTGGAAATAACTATGCTGACGGGTCGAGAGAACCGAGCTTGTGCTTTTGTTTCCCGTTAGCTATCGTCTGTAAATCCCCACAAGCCATCCCCAACGGGAAAGTCGTGGGCTCGGACTTCAGCTGGGGCTCCAGCGTGAGCTACGCCTGCCTCGAGGGATACCAGCTCTCCCTGCCCGCCGTGCTCACCTGCGAGGGCAACGGCACCTGGAGCGGCGAGATTCCCCAGTGCTTCCGTGAGTAGACGCACATCTGCACACATCTGCACGCTCACGCAGGAGCTGGGTGGAGGGCTGGGCTCAAAACCCGGCGGTTTGATGCTCCCTCTCCATCTCTGGGCTCCAAGTGGCTGATGTTGGTGTTAGCCCTGCCTTGGCGGTGTCGCAGAGGGTGCAGAAGGGCCCTTCTCGGTGCGCGGGACGTTCAGTGTCTGGTTGCTCTGCTTCCTCGCCCTCAGCCCAAGGGAAGTCTTGCCTTAACTGAAGCCACTGAGGCTTTTGCATGCCAGGAAAAAGCACAATGGTGCTTAAGAGTGCTTGTAGCCAAAAGTCTGAGTGCTCTCCCCATCTCCGACAGCAGCCAAATTGCTGCGAGCCTGGGTTTGCTCTCTCTGTAAGGAGGAGGCAGCGGTGGCCTTGGGGACACAGTCACTCCACCTCTGGTAAAGGGGATGGGAGGTCACGTTTGCAACAAGTATGAAAGATCTTGCGTGTTCCTGTCCAGCAGCTGTTTGTCCCTGGGGCTCCCCAGAGACTGGGGCTTCTGCAGTCAGGGCTCTTGAAACTGCCAATGGCCATAGGTAAAAAAAAAAAAAACAAAGCAAAAAAACAACTCTGGCAAAGGGCGCTCTGTTGTTGCAGCAGAAGTTAGGAATGTTTGGTGAAGGCGAAGCTTTGGCTGGGTGGAAGCCTGTGTGCTTGATACAATAGCTAATGCAAAAAAAAAAAAAGTGGTTAGATGTCTCAGTGATAAAGGCAGATTTAAGTTTCTTTTTGTGGTCGAACGGCTGGCAGCTGCACGATAGCCATTTCCATATTAAATCGTACAAAGCCCTCACGGCGTTCCTTGCACCTTTCCCTGGATCTGGTGTAATTAATGGGCTTTCTGTGTGACATGGAACCATATAGCAGTTTGACATTGTGCAATTAGAGATACATTTGAAAGCTAAGCCTGCTGTTAGGAAATAAAAAATAAAAAATAAAGAAAAGATGGGGGAGAAGGTGGAAGTTAATTAACGGCAATTGACAAAAAGAGAGAATTACAAGGAGAGCAGCCAGCAACGCCTTCTACCTCTACTAATTCCCTAGTCAATCACAGTTTGATGGCAGGGAGTGGTAAGGTTTGGACCATTAATAGACCCGTCTTTAGCTGATTAACGTTGCTTGCTCCTGAGGAGGTCCGTCACGATCCATTTGTCTCTCTGCCCGTGGCAGCGGTGTTCTGCGGCGACCCGGGGATCCCCGCCCAGGGCAGGAGGGAGGACAGAGGCTTCACGTACCGCTCCTCCGTCTCCTTCTCCTGCTTAGCCCCGCTCGTGCTGGTGGGCTCAGCTCGGAGGTTCTGCCAGTCTGACGGGACGTGGAGCGGGACCCAGCCCAGCTGCATAGGTAAGAGCATGCTCCTCTGTCTTGCAACTACAAGCAAAGAGCTTTGAGCCTTGCTTTGCCACTGATAGTAAAGTTGGTTTTCTTTCCTGGCTTTGCAGAAATCAGTATTGTTTCCCACTGAAAATCAGAATGTATGGGGTGATGCTTTTAGCTGGTGCGTACTCGCTGGCAGTAAACAGCCCATCTCCTTTTGAGGCTTGACGCTTCGACTCGGCGTCCCCATCACTCCTGCCCCTGTGGTAGTCGATGAGTAGTGTGTCCAAGGAAGATGATCTCCTCCCTGTCACTGCTCCTCAGCACTGGACTTGGGCTGCTGGTGGGCAGGAGGAAGAAGTTCCTCTGCAGAGCTTCCAGGATAACATTTGCGCCCTGTGGAGACGCACGGTGTCGTTACCGATGATGGGGCTGAAAATGCGATTTGACCACAGAGGGCAGCTGTGGGCTGCTGTGGAGCGTAGCTCTTCTCTCATAGAAACTGAGTTCCACGTGAAGGGTGCACATGAGAGCTCTTACGTTCTCTGCCACCTTTGAATTATATCCAGAACAGCAGAATAGCAACTCCTGGAAGTGCACAAGTTCTGTATACAGAGATGAAACTCCCACAGATCGTTTTGCCTGGCTGCGGTGTTCGGATTCAGGCTGAAATTTCCATGTGTTCCTCAGGTGCCCATTTTCTGGGGCTTCCAGAACCCTTTGAAGCCCCTGGGAGGTGTGTAATCACACTTAGTCACAGCGTTCTTTGCCTGTTTAAAACTCTGGCAACAGTCTTGAACTGTAGGGCTCCTGTGGTGATAAACTTCACAGGCTGTGTCCTCTTAACCTGAACACCACCATCGTCACCATACATGGGCATCTAGGGCAGAAACAGATCTCGAGCTGTTCTCCCCAAGTTGTTCTAGCTACCTCATAAATCCATCACCAATTACCAGAACGTAAAAATACTCGTGGCCTGAACCTCCGAGTTTCCTATTGATTTCACCAGGAGCTTTCTCACATACGAGGAGCTGGGAGCACCTGCCTGTTGTTGTAAATAATGGCTTTAAATGCTTCATCACTCCCTTGCAAATCCTTGCTGGGGATCCTATTGTACGTGCATGGCACGCGGCTCTCCAGAGACAATCTGTGGCTTAACCCAGCACATACAGTTCCTGCTGGAACGTACTTAGAATTCGTCTCCCCAAAACAGACCATGAGAAGGGAGAACACCCGTGTGTCAACAAAACCTTAACCCGAAATGTCACCTGCTGACACAATGAGCCGAGCCCCAAAGTGTTGTGTTTGTTCAGATCTCACCCATTTTTTCAGAGGGGTTAGACTGCCAGCACCATGGACCCCCCAGATGCAGCCGGGAGACCCAGGCTCTGCCCTCCACCCTCCGCCATCCCTCACCCACCGCCTCATCCAGGGCTGGGGCTCCTTATTTACTGATTTTCGACACTGCGATTTATCTGGGGGCTTCCATGGAAACTGCATCAGTGATAAATGACGAAGGCTCAGCAGAACCGAATGACAGAAAATGGATTAACTTTCGTGCCGCAGCCCCCAACGAGCCACGTTTCATATCCCATGTTCAGTTTCTTGTCAGAGCTCCACGGGCCTGGGGGCGACACCAAGTGCACAATGTTTCAGCGTGAAGAGACCGATTAGTCAGACCAGAAGGAATAAAGGCATGGAAACAGACCACCGTGCCGCTAGGTACAGAAGTTATACGCCCTTGTCCTGTGGCTGCAGGCTGGCGTGTAATTAAGAGGCTGAGACGCCTCTTCTGTTCCACCGTGTTGGATCGAGGAGACTTCTCTTGGTTTATTTCTTGTCTTGCACAATCTGGTTAATTGGAGTATTTCACATAAGTTTAGAGAGGAATTTGGTCTCTTGGGTCTTGTGGACTTTCTCAGAGCAATTTTGAGCAAGTTGAAGAAGGGAGGCTGGGAATCCAAAGCGGTCTCTCGTCTGATTGCCCTGAGCTCCTGCAATGCTCCGGCTCCCTGCTAACGTAGCCACCCCTGGCCAGGTCCCACAGGGGTGTCCTCGCAGCCAGCCTTGCAGCCTAGCTCCCTCCTGTCGCCCCAAGGAGCAGAGATCCTGCTGCTGCAGTGCTTTTCAGGCAGAAGGTTCATTTTCCTTTGCTCGGTTTGGGATGCTGATCCTCGTGGTGCGTCTGTGCCTTAATTCCATCAATGCCCTGCTACTGTCAACATGCTGGGGGGAAAAAAAAGTGATAGATGCTAGAGGAGTAACAGCAGGTATTCCTGCAGAGCTGTGTGTGTTCATCTTCTGATAGATAGAAACCAAACGAGGCGTAAAGAGTGATTATGTATCTGAGATGCATTAATATCTCCAGCCCCCATCTCTCGCTACAGAATACCCAGGTTCCAAGGTGAGGGTGCGAGGAATGACTGAGCTGAGCCCGCAGGGACAAAGGAGCTGGCCCGGGGTGGGGGAGAGCACAGGGTCACCACAGCCCTCGGGCACCGCTCTGCTGAGCCGGGTGCTTGGCTCAGCGGGTGCAGAACAGGGGAAGGGAAGAGAGTTGTCCCTGATGCAAGATTTATGTTCCTACGTTTTCTCCTGGGTGATGGAGTGCCTCTGGTTGGTTTGTGTTGCAGCAGTTGGGGATTTGAAAAACACAAAGATATATGTATTTTTCCTTGTTGCCGTGTATTCCTTCTGTAGGAAAATATTTCTATCGCGTTGCAAAGGCGCAGCACGATCTTTCTGTGCGCAGAGCAGGGGGAGGCAGAGCTCTGGCGTGGCTTCCACAACCACTCCTCTAAACCACTGTCTCTCTTCTTTTCGTTTGAAGACCCAAGCCTCACGACGTGCGCGGACCCCGGCGTGCCCCTCTTTGGGATGCAGAACAACTCCCAGGGCTACCAGGTACCGGCACGGCACGGGGGTCCCCTCGGTGTTGCTGTGGTTATTCTGAGTCCTGCTGTGCATTAACGTGAACAGGACATGCCGGCGCGCTCCCTTCGACCTCAGCGTGCGTTTGTACAGGATTAACTAGCAATGTGTTAGTTACGATATTAACCACCGTGCTAATTAATAGTTATTCGTGTAATTAATATTCACGTCGGAGACATCATTTCTGTTAATTTTCAGGCCAAATTCTATAGGCGCTTTTCTTAATCTCAGCTCCCATACAGCATGAAATCAGTGGAAGGGAGAGCGAAAACCAAAGCCGTCCCTGTGGGTGCCCGTCCCCTGCAGCGACGGAGCTGAGAGTGGGGCCGCAATAATAATATAACTGAAACCAAGTGCAAAAAAAAGTGGATAGTCCGCAAAGAGTAAGCATACCTCAAGAATGTCAGTGTTGAGGGTTTGTGATCCTTTTTGCTGTTCGCAGTGCACACTGGCGTTTATGATGTAGCTGCAGGATGTTTGTTGATACTGCTTACATTAAATATCCCTTTTGGCAAAAGATTTCGGCCCATTCTAATAGCACCTACGTTTGATGCTGGCTTTGGGGGTATTGACAAAGCAGCCCTCCCTCTGTTGCTAAAAGAATCAACTCCCTGCACAGATAAAAGCCGGGGCTTTCCAGGGACTCCGAGAGCTTTCTCGACACCCGACTGGCAGGGCAGTGAGGGCAGCAAATAGAAGATGGAAAATTATAACAGTGCTTTTATGTTAGAAGCACGTTGCACTGAGAAGTTCAGTGGTTGATCTCCTCTGGTGACAGGTGGGAAGCATCATCTTCTTCCAGTGCCAGAAGGGATACCTGCTGCAGGGCTCCACCACCAGGACCTGCCTCCCCAACCTGACGTGGAGCGGCGTGCAGCCCGACTGCCTCCGTAAGTCTCCCCAGAGAGAGCTTTGGCAAAGGAAACCTCCACCTTTGGGCTTGCCCTTGGCTGGTTCTGTGGCTGTGCTTCGCCACGCAAAGCACTGGTGATCTGAGGGGGGCTCTGAGAAAGCAAATTCTTGAAGAGAAGGGAGATCAAACAATCACTTCCCTCCTAGCATGACTACACCAGCAGCCACTTCTGATTTCAGATGAGATTTATTTTTTTTTCACTTGTCCCTTCCTCAGAGACATAGTTTCAGGTGAGACTGTTTTGTGCTTTGGAAACCACATTTGATGGCTGAGATGTGAGCTCGTGCTCCAGGGACCAAAGTTAACATTTAGCCAGAAGGGCTCTCCGCCAGAGCACCGTTTCTCCTCTCTTTAATAACATGTTGCTCTTTCTTTTATGCTGTCCATCATCTTTTCCCTGCTACACCAAGAGTTTAATGTAATGGATTTAAGTGGTAATACCCATCACGGCCTCTGTATCTAAGTATTAAAAAAGCTTTTTCCTCTCCCTTGTGAGGTGGTTTATCGGTGAAGATATTTTTCCGCTAACCAGCCCTGTAGGTGCTCGTTCTGCAGCAGCTCAACCAGGGCACCTGCCTTAGAAAACTCTTACGTGAAGCATCGGTGGAGAGGGGAGCAGGAGGGAGCTCACCTGGGTGGTGGGAGCAGGTCTGCACGCTCAGGGGCTTCTCTGCTGGATTGGAAGCCTGCAGGGATGCAGCAGCTGTGGCTCTACGGGAGGTTTTGCTCCTGGTGCTAGGTGTGTTGAAACAGAAGACAGTTTTGGCTTCCCCATGCCAGCAAGGACGACTGAGTCATTGCCTGTAGGTTTTGTGTAAAGCCTTCTCCTTCCTTGGGTGCAGTGATTCCTGCTAATGAGTGCTGAGCTGCTGCCTCCCAGCTGGACCGTGGACCCACAGCCCCTGCAAGTTGGGTTAACCTTTCAGCTTCCTGGGGTTTGTATTTGATCCTCTGTGAAAGGAGGATGAAGATAATGCCTCATGAAGGCTGCTGAGGATTTGTTTTCATTCATGAGCAGTTTTGAGAGTTACAGAAAGGGCAGATGTACAGTATGGGTGAGAGGGAGCCTCCTGGCGCTGAGATTTATTCATTTTGTGTCATAACTTCTCACGGGAAGTGGTGACACATTTATGGCAGGAGCTGATCGAGCAGAGCGGGCACACACTTGCTCAGGTGGCAGGGAGCTGGGCGAGCTCAGCTTCCATTTCTGTGGGTCAAATCCTGAAAGCTATTGAGCAATTACAGGAATTTACGACTATTGCACCCCTGTGAGGGTTTACAGTGTGACCCTGCGGAAAGGTAGGTGCAAATTATTAGTAGGATACTGGGCCCATGAAGAGAGATTATCCAAAACCAGATCTGTAATGCACCCACTGGAATCACTGGCTTCATCGACTGTGTCTTGGTGCCCTGCAAAGGCAGTTTTGGTCTGCAGGTAGATCTGGGACACAGTGCTGGAGTCAGAGTTAAGGGAAGGAGAAAAAGGTGTCTTTAGCATCATCTGAGTTTGGCTGTTTTGCCGTTAAAAGGCAGGGAAAAGCAGAACCTGATTTTTGGTTCATGGAAGCTGGGACTGAGTGAAGAGTCCCCTGAGAGCTTTAGCCAGAAAGAGCAATTTAGCCAGCAAAGTGCGGGAGGCGGCCTCATTAATTCTTCCAGCTGGGAAACATCCAGCCATGGCAGTGTCTTCCTCAGTGAGCAGCAAAAACTTGTGCTGAAAAAAGCTTTTTCTAAGAGATTTCTATCCCTGCTGACATCATGGTGTCACTCGTCTGCCTTTCTGTGTGTGACTGGATGATGTCTCTCATCTGTGTTTTCCTTGTGCTTTTCAGCTCACCACTGCAAGCAGCCGGAGACCCCCTCCCACGCCAACGTGGGTGCTCTGGATTTGCCATCTCTGGGCTACACCTTGATCTATTCCTGTCAGAGCGGATTCTATCTCACCGGAGGATCAGAGCATCGAACCTGCAAAGCAGACGGCAGCTGGACAGGAAAGCCGCCTATTTGCCTCGGTAAAAGCTCCGAGCAGCTGGTTTTGCGTTTGCCTGCATCTCTGCAGAGGGGAGCATCGCAGCCCCAGAGACAGCAGCTCTGCTCTTAGACCTGCTCCAGAAGCCGCGTGTTCGCGCGACTGGGTCGGCCGTGGAGAGCACAGCACCCTCGGGGTGCTGCGCAGATCCCGGGGGCAGGGAGCTGGGGACCTTTTACCTACCTCAGACTCTTAGATCAGGAACACGTAATGATCTAATCTTGACCTAAAGCCTTGGGAAGCGGGGTAGCTCTCCCTGGACACCTGGACGTGGAGCAGCTGGCAGGGGGAGGCCAGTAAACGAAAGCTGGTTCTGGGTGGGAACCCGTCTGCCCCGCTCACGGGGATGCGCAGCCGCGTGACGTGTGTGAGCGATGCCACCCAAAGGCTCTTCTCCGCTGGCACCACCCCAGCCCAAGTGCCCCAACACATTTTGCCCCTCTCTTCCAGC
>NW_009724487.1:58979-64886 GCF_000703405.1 Apaloderma vittatum
CGGGGGCCCCGCGGCTCGCCAAGCTCTCAGGTACGGCCGCAGAGCTCGCGCTTCAGTGGGGTGCGGCGGTTCTAGACCTGAACCTTGCCAGGTCCGTCCTTTCCCATCCCTTCCCCAGGGCAGCCAGAAACCCGGCTGTTCTTGCACATCTTGAAAGCAGCCCGTGTGCCCTGTCCTGTTCACGCTTCGGGGTCGGGCACCAACATCCAGTGCCCTCCCCAGGGCGCTCCAGAGATTCGAGCCCTCTAGGATGTTGTACATTAGACCTTTTTCTAAAAAAAAAAACCAACAAAAAAACACAACAGATTTTTACTAGTTTTTGTTAAGAATTTATTTTGGGGGTCGGTTTGTTTTTAAACCTTTACTGGCATTTTTTGTCAAAACAACAAAATTAAAGTCATCAGCCTGTTTGCTCTCCTCTCTTTGGCTTTGCAGTCAGTGATGATAACAGGGAGTGGGTGGGAGATGTTTGAATATATATTTGTGAATTCAGAGAAAGAAGGAAATGTGCTCTCTTTTGATTTCCAAAAAAAAAAATGGAAATAAGTAACTAAGCTCTTGTTTTGTATCCATCCCCAATTGCTGTGGTTTCTAGTGCCTGCTGATGTGTTTGCAAGGAATTCCCTTTGGAAGGGCTCCTACGAATACATGGGGAAAAAGCAGCCTGCGATGCTGTCTGTCACGAGCTTCGACCCTGTCACCAGTAAAGTCAACGCCACTTTGATAGACCACAGTGGCGTGGAACTCCAGGTGTCTGGTAAGGAGCCGACGTGGCCGTTTGTAGGGACCGACACGCATCGAAGCGATGTCGCACCGTGCTCTGCTGCGTGAGCGCTGCTGATGCTCTGGTAGAGCTTTTCCAAACCATCCAGGTTTGAAGTCTCCAGTATTTGGTTGGACCAAGACAAACGAAATCATGTCCCCGAGTTTGCTTTGACTCTACCTGAAGGGGAGCTCGGCCCAGCTCATCATCCATTCCCCATGGGCTGGAGGAGTGCTCCTGTAGTTTAAAATAAACAAGATTAAATTATAGAGTGCCCCTTGTCTCCACCCTCTGTGGAGCACCAGGTTGTTACTGATCCACCAACTTCACCTAAAGCTTAACAGCTGAGTCTCTTCGCACGTGCAAAGTATCTTTAATATCCAGGGGGTAGATGCGGGATTGTGTGTTCGGGGTGTCTTTCCCAGTGCATCCCACTGATGGGCCTGGTGGGAGGAGTTGTCCACTCTGGGACGAGGAGGTGATTTCTCTGCTCTCTCAGGTAGAAAGTTGAGTACTTCAGACTCAGTGTCACTGGAAGCTAGAGGTTAAAAGGCACTTATTTTTCAGGCATTTACAAGAGAGAAGATGTGCACCTGCTTCTCCAGGTTTACCAAATAACGGGGCCAGTGGAGATCTTTGTCAACAAGTTCAAAAACGATAAATGGGCTCTAGACGGACACGTAAGTGTGTGAGCTCCTCAAAGTCCAACCGTTGCTGTCACTAAACCAGCTTTTCTCCCGCTGAAGCCGAGGGAATAACTCCCTTAGCTGGTGGCCAGATGAGGCTGCCATCCTCCAGTGCCCTGCTTGCTTGAAGGGGACACAGGGCACCCTACCAGCACGTGAGATAACGGGACGTGACAGTCGGCTCTTCCACGCTCCCTTGCAGCCGTACGGGGTTGTCGTTGCCCACTGGTTTTCAGTCTGTAAGTCTTCCAGATCACACTAAAGGGGAAAGCAACACGATTAATTCCCTTTTAGCATTTTATGTCTGTTAAACATCAAGCTAGAAGAGCTGATCTGCCCTTACGGGGAAGATTTCACCCCAATTTCTGTGTCTGGGAACTTCCCGTGCCCTCAAGAGATCCACTGGAGCTTGGGAGAACCGTGTGTCTGACTGACCCACGGCCACTCGTAGCCCAGAGCCTTCACTGCCCCTGTTGAATCAGCAACGGGTTCTGTAGTTTATTGCAAACAAGATTAGGGTTTTTTTTTCCTCCCTTTGAATCTTAACAAGTTGTTGGGCATCCAGCCTTCCTGCAAAATGCCGCGGTTTTCTGGGGAATTGGATCAAATGTTGCTGTGCCTGAGGAAGACGGAGGAGGCCGTGGGTGCTGAAATCCCAGGGAAGCGCTGGACCAGCCCGTTGATCTCTGCTCTCCTGTTGTCGCAGGTCTCGTCGGAGTCTTCGACAGGCACCTTTGTGTACCAGGGCTTTGTGCGCGGCAAAGGCTTCGGGCAGTTTGGCCTTCAGAGACTTGGTAAACTTGCTCTGATTACTACTTCCCCCCTTGATCGCTGAAGCTGGGGTTTGGTGGTAGCGGAGGTTTTCGAACAGGGAATGTTTCTCCTGTCCTGGCAAAACCCAAACCAGCCACTGGCATAGGGAAGAGCCCTCAAATCTCTGTACCCCAGCGGGGTGGGAGATGGTGGCGTCTGAAGATGGTCTAAGCTCCTAAATATCTCTTAAAACATGGCTTGAGCTCTTCAGCCTCGTAGGATTTTTTGAATCTGTCCCTGGCATCTTGTCACCTTTATGGAGAATTGGATGCTCATTCTTGCAGCCTGTGAAAAATCTCCCTCAAAGCCTAACTTTAGGCATCCAAGTTTGAGCATTTTGGTAAGATAAATCTATTTACATCTCTCCTTAATTGCAGTTATAAATAAATGATGATATCTAAGCTAGGCTAGATCTCCAGACCATCGCTCACGCGGCAGAAAAGCTTTTGATTACCTTTTGCAGCAACACTTGGTAACCACCTTATTCTGTTGTTGATGATGTAACCTGTAACTCAAGCAAACCCCATTTCCCACAGCGGTCGTTTGAAATGTGTTTATTTCTGCTGCATTTCAGACATCAGCATGATGGAAAATGATCCAGAATCAATAGGACACCACTTTGCATCCAACAGCAGTTCTGTGGCAGGATTCTTGTGCCTTTCATAGCCCTGATTATTGCAGGGTTTGTGCTTTATCTCTACAAACACAGGTGGGTTTCAGAAGCGACGCCAGTAGGTGAAAATCAGGGGGCTGACAAAAGTATTTGTGAGCTCGGCTTAAAAGCATTCCCCCCTAGACCTGGTTTCTCATTTAATTCTGGAGGTGAAAAAATAATGGAGCGAGCGTGTGTGGAGGGGCGAGGGGGTTGGAGAACAGGGCGTCGAGGGCTTTTATGACCATTAATAAGATTTGTGGCAACATTAAGTAGGATAAGGCAAAGTAAATTTCATACTTTCAGCACACAAGCTGGCTTTGCATATGTGGTAAATTAGTGATTTCTCCTGATCAGTGCATTGCTGTGGAAATGTTGCTGCACCACGAAGCTTTGTGCGGAGCGGCAGTTCTGCAGAGGGAGCTCGCTTCAGGCTGCAGCAAAGCCCGGGGAGCTGCCTGTGCTGTAAATCTATAGTCAGACTTTTTTGAAGATCCTTTCTGTCTTATCCCCAGATATTTACCCTCATCAGAAGCAGCTTTTTCAGCCGGTCCCGCTGATTTCTTGCCAGGGCTTTTCACCTGGCTCCAGCACAAGTAGCCGTGAGCCCCCTGGGTTTTCTTTCCACAGGAGAAGACCAAAAGTCCCATTCAATGGCTACGCGGGCCATGAAAACACCAACGTCCGAGCAACATTTGAAAACCCGATGTACGACCGAAACCTGCAGCCCACAGACATCATGGCCAACGAGACGGAGTTCACAGTCAGCACGGTGTGCACGGCTGTATAGCCCCCGGCCCCCCGGCGGTGAGTGGGCAGAGAGGGAGCGCGAGAGCGGGACGCTGCCACCGCGCTCCTCTGGGTCATTTCGTACATGCCGAGTCGAAGCGGGGGTTCAGTGGAGCATCCAGAGGGTGCCCAGGAGATCATCTCCGCCCAGGGCAAGACCCAAAGCAGCGTCCCCAGCTCTGGGGCTCCGGTGCCGGTTGGGGACAAAGCGAATGCAAAGGGCCCTGTGGTGAGAAGACTTGTCCAGTGAAGGGAAAAAATGAGTCTCTTAAGACACGTTGTTCACTGTGTGATTCCAGACAGGATGTTTTGTGCAGGGATAGAAGAGGGTAAAGCAAGGGAAAGAAGAGTTTTACTGCCTAGGCACGGAGAAGTAACTTAGTCTCATAAACACAAGTACCCTGGAGGCTGTAGGAGCATTTGTAGACTGGAGCGTTCTTCGTTTGAGATAAGGAAGCTGTTGCAGGCTTTCCCCGCGTTTCTGTGTGTGATAACGAGCTGTTGGCTTCTCTCTCTCACCTTTGCTTTCCCGTTGTCCCAGATTCCTCGGGGATCGGTGTCTGGTGGATGATCGTGGTTCACCTCACTAGTCTCCATCCATTGCCTTCCCTCCTCCCGACCCTGTTGAGGCTGTGGAGAAGCTGCTCCGCCTGGTTGGACGTTGCGTTAACTCCTGAGAGACTGCTGGATTGTCCCCTTGTCCTCACCCACCCTCTCGGTCCTGCCGTGGATAAAGCAGCCAACCAAAGGTCTGCTCCGGGACGGCTCCTCTGCCCCCCGCGCCGGTGGGTCTCAGCCCAACATCAAGACCCGGGGAAGTGGAGGACGTGGGACGAGGTGACGGGAAGCTTTTCCAGCCTGCTCACAGTGATGTGTTGCTGGAGGGAGCCGTGGGGGGGGGGGGGTGGGTCCCACCAAGTGCCCCCCAGCTTTGGGAAGAGCTTGGACAACAAAGAGGCAAAAGCAGGTTGTGCTGCACGAGGTGCTGCTTGGGATTAATGGAAAACACCTGTGTGGGACAGGATGAGTTCTTGCTTTTTTTTTGTTTTGTGGGTTATTTCTTTGTTGGTTTTTTTTTTTTTTCTAATCCAGGGCTTTCGCAGAGGAAGAGTTTTCAAAGGGAACCTTTTCAGTGAGAAAAGCAAAACTTTGCAAGTTTTTCTCCTCTTCCCCATATTTATTTTTCCTTTGGCCACTCTTGCTGGGTTTCTTCTGCCCCGTGTTCACTTCAGGCAGCTCTCAGGCCTGGTGAGGAAATGTCCCACCATTTCTAGCCCCCTCCCAGCAGCTGCATCCAGACACACTGATCAGGAAATTGCTGACAGACACGAAGGGACAAAAACCTCTTTAAAAAGAACTCTTGACAAACACCGATTTCGCCCCAACAGCATTCAAAAGCCTTTGCCCTTTCCATATTGATCCTCCAAATGGCAACGCAATAAGAGTTTTAATTTCTATCCAAAGCTGTTCCTTTTATTTCCCAGGGGCAGAAAGGTTGCCTTTGCTTCCAGGAGAGCAGATAAGGCGGCTTGACATTTTTCCTCCCTTGTAAGAGAATGATGCTTTTGTGATGACACTGTCCTCCTCTAATAAAGAGGAGAGCTGCTCTTGTTGATTCGGGGTTTTGCTCTGTTTGGTTTGAGTCACGGTTTCTTGGGCCAGGCTGCAGTCAAGGAAGGCAACAGTGCTGTTTTACCAGCTGTAGGTCGGGTGTAATACAGCTGACACAGAGCAGTGTGTGTCAGCGAAGCAGCTTCTTCTTGCAGGAGACTTGATGGGAAAACAGAATTACAGCAAACGGGCCGGTGTTTACATCCGTGCTTGCATTTAAACGCTGGCTTTCCCCTGCCTAGTGTTGGCTGAGGTTTTGTTGAATGAAAACCACAGGGTAGTTGTTTTTTTCCCGTTTTGTTTTTTCTTTTACTCTGCGTGTGTGCGTGTGTGTATGTATATAAAATATATATTTTTTTTTTACTTCTGTCTCTTATTCAGTGCTCTTAAAGTAAGCAGCATCCTACAGCCTAACTGCTGAATGGCCAGCCTGCCAAAAAATGCCATCTCTGCTCCCCAAAGCACGCGGAGCTGCTCTGATTTACCCCCGAGAGGTGGGTGTAGGTGCCTGCGCCCCGATCCCATGTGGGCAGAAGTCATCAAGACGCTGCCGGCATGGCGACGGGTGGCTCGGGGCCGGGGCTGCACCGTGT
>NW_009724487.1:65204-67737 GCF_000703405.1 Apaloderma vittatum
CTTGGCCAAAGCCCCAGCCCGTGGTGCCCTAACGCAGCCGAGGAGCCGGGCTCCCTCGCACTGCAGCGCCCTTTGGCCGACCGTGGCGCTCAGACGCCGGCGATCACGACACCCCAGCTCCTCCCGCAGCACCCAAACCCCCAGCACCTCAAAAAAGCCTGAATCTTCCCAGGTCCCCATCGCCGAGCTCCAAAACCAGGCGTGACGGGTGCCGAGTGGGGACGGGGACATCACAGGCACGCACGCAGCCCCGGCGGAGCCCTTCCCAAATCCCCCTTGATCAGTGGAATAGCCCAAGGAGAAGCTTGTTGAGGTGTGGAAAGTGAACCCGAGATATTTTCACGCCAAGGCAGGCTCTGCTTAAACAAGACTTGCTGCTTTCAACCCGATAAGCCCCATTTTTTGCTGCTGCCCGCGCAACAAAGGAAGTGGAGGGGGTGTCGTCCCATTTTTTCGCAAGCTGGCTGGGGACCCCGTATGTGACATTCTCCATTCTTGTGCCCAGAGGACTTGCATTACATTTAAAGAAAAAAAAATAATAAAAAAAAAAGAGAGGAAAAAAACCAGAAAAACAGGAAAAAATGAAAAAAAAAGCCCTCTTTTGTACAGAGATATATTTTTATGAATCAAAAGTTTGTACAGTTAAAAAAACACAATGTAAATGTTTTTTCATTATTGTAGTAAACAGTAGTGGAAGATCAGCTTTTTTTTGTAAATGTAATAAAATGTATAAATATGGTTTACATAAAGGTGTAAATATGTAATCTATACATACACTTGGCTTGTCTGCAGTATATACAGTTTAATTTATCTGTCTCTGTATATGAGGCTTTTCATTGTGTCCAGGCATACTTTACCGAATTTGAAAGCTATTTTAAATTTTTGAATTAAAATAAAATATAAATTTTTGCATTGCTTTTCTTACTTTTTTTTTCTTCCCCCCCTAGTGCCTTTTTCCTGAGATTTCTTCTAGGACCCCCTGGATGCTGACCCGCGTGTGCCCCCAGACCCACGGGCATGTGCACAGGGACGCGTGGCCTTGTGCCCACTCCAAATCCTGTCCCGGCTCTCACGAAGACCCAGCAGTCGGTGTCGGAGGATTCGGGCGAGACCAGACCCTTTTCCTCGTCATCAGGCTTTTCCTTCCCAGCGCAGGGACGGCAGCGGGGCCACATCTGCCCACCGACCCCCTTGGGTGCTCTGCTCTCGTTCGGCGCTGATGGGATGCGACGTTTTTCCAGCTGTGGTCCCACCCCTGCAGCGAGCACCCCGTGCTTCGTCTTGCCCGGGAGCTCATGGACCAGCAGAGCCCCTTTGAGAACAGGTACTTGAGCAAGGGTCTCAAAACAAACAAGCAAACAAAAAAAACAGCCTTGGAATTGTAATTTATTTCTCAATATCGCTACTGGGGAAAAAAAGAAATCGGAGCTGCCCAGAGTGAGGCCACCTGCTGGTAACGTGTGTCTCGCTTCAGGTCTGGGCTTGAACTCACCTTGCTTTTTAAATTGGAAATTAATTAATTTGGCCGAGAGTTTTCTAGGTGGAAGGGCGACACCGAATATGTCGTTGGGCATCTTCTGTCACGCTTTCTGAGGCATCTGAGGTTGCTGGGTTTGTCACGGACAGGTCAGTGTGTTTTCACTCCTGGTTTCCGTAGTGGAGTTTGCTCTGATTGTGCTCTGGCCTGGTTCAGGCTGGGTTTGCCAAAAGTGTCGGGCAGGAGGCGCCTCGCTGCAGCCCGGGGAGGAAGCATCAGCTCCTGCCCATGATCGGGTGCGAGCCCGCAGCCACCCCGACGCAGCTCAGCACCCGGTGTGTGGGACGGGCTGTGGGAGCTCTCAGTGCTCCCTCCACAGCCAAGGTCAGGAAGGTGGGGATGATGTGGCTTCAAGTGACACCACGGGGTGACAACCCTGTGCTCCTTCAGTCCCTTCTGCTCTGACTGGGACTCCAGATGAGCTCTTCTCGAGCTTAACCCCAAGGCTGTAAAAGGAGACATCTGCAACAGGGCAAAACTTTAATCTCTCTAAGCCCTAGAGAAAGGCACAGCCGGACGACAAATTAGTCATTTAATTGCTGCAGTAATCAGCCTGGAAGAAAGAGTTCTGTGCCCCTGCCAAAGCAGCACAGTCCATCAGTCCTCGGGCCCACGGTAAAAAGCTGCTGCTTCGATTATTGCTGCTCCCACGTGAGACGTTCCCACTTCTCTGCCTCATCCGTGTGGGCAGTGGTTCTTCCCCAGCTGCCGGGGCAGGGCCAGGGGCATCCTCCTCGCTCAAGCCCAAGCCCTCGTGATCCAGGAAACAATTACTTGTCACTGCCCCCCATCCCAGGGAGATGGACTCATTCCTCTCTGCATGCACAATTGATGGGTCTGCTTTTCCGGCAGATTTTTATCAGCCCTAATCAGCTCCAGCAAGGGAGGCAGAAAAACCATCCCTGCCACGGAGCGAGGCTGCGAGCGGAGTTCTGTGCGGTGGGAGGTGGGATAAGGGGTCCACAGAGCCCCCACACCCCCGTCTTCTCACACTCC
>NW_009724487.1:67832-70200 GCF_000703405.1 Apaloderma vittatum
CTGCTGAACGCCTCCACTCTGCCCCTTGCCAATGACTGACTGCAATTAGCTTCCGTCTCAGCGCTGATTGACAAAATTTGTTTTAAAAAAAGGGTGTTATGTGGTCTTTGATGTCCTGCTGCTGCTTCTGCTCTGCCTACGCCGGCTTCAGTGATGCGAGTTTGATGCGCTCTCTGCGGCTTTCACGTTGCCTTTTATTTGTCTCTTCCAGATCACAGACACTTCATCTTTTTGGTTTCGTTCCCTTCTTGTCTGGCCTCAGCTGGTTTACTTGAAAGAAGGTCAGCAGGGAAGGCGGTAGGATGGAGCTGAGGTTTTTTGGGGGAGGTTTCTGCAGACTGTGCCGAGCCTCAGGCTGGCTGGAATTTGGTACAACCGCTCCGTGGTGTGCAGAGCCCAGGACGTGTTTTCAGTGCAGCGGTAGCATTCTGGTTGGATTTAGGAGGACACCAATGCAAGGAAGATGGTCTTGAAGCTCCACAGAGCTTTACCAGTAGATTATTCTTGGTCCTTTCTGCTTCTAGTTCACGAGGGTGCCCTCCAGGTCCTTAGGGGACAAGCTGCCTCGTCTGGCCTTGGCTGAAAAGCTCATGGCTTTTCAGTGCTGCTGTTAGAGGTGGTAATTCTTCAGCCCCCAAGCATTGTATTGCCACTGGGCTTTGATGTTGGAGCCTTCTGCAAAGGGTTTTAGTGTCCTTCTTAAGTTACGTCTTCTTGGGTTCTTGCTGGCACCCTCAGCGTGGACCCTGAGGCTGCTCAGCCCCAGGTGCCAGCGCACAAGGCAGGGCACGAGCATGGGACAGGTGACCGCCTCGATGCCCAGCCGTGTTGTGCGGAACCCCCGTAACCCCATCGCCCTCTGCAGCCGGTCACGGTGGAAACGACCGAAAACGAAGGTGCGTGGAAAAGCAAGTGTACTGGTGGGAGGGGGCTGTGAAGGACTCCATCTCTCAGGGCTCTCCGACCCTCTGCGCACCGTCCCCTGAGAAGTAAATAACATTTAAACCACGCTGGCACATCTAACCTCTTCCAGCAGGTACTAATTTAGCCAGCACAACAAGCATTTGCAGAGCTAATTAGCAGCAGTTTATATCAACGTTTTGTAAATGAGTGATTAACTCTTTGGGGTGTCCCATACATACAATCCACCCGCCCCTCCCTTTGCTTTTTGGCAGAATTTAGCCTGAAGAAAGAAAATATTACCCTAATTGTTTCAACTAGATAAAGCAGCCCCCCGCAATCCCGTTCTGCTTCCAGCCTTGCTCTGCACAAGGAGGTGGTGGTGGTGGTGGTTTTACTGGCCATGGGGATCTCTAGCTGTGCCCTTGCATGGCTGCATCCTTGTCAGCATCGCTGCGTGGGTACCGGGGCAGGGTGGACTCCTCCTCCTCCTCACCCCGCCGTGCTGGGAGGAAGGCAGGAGCCTTCCCGGCAGCGCCGCTGAGTTTGCAGCACTCAACAGAGCAGCTGGAGACACGTTTGTGACTGCCCAAAGGGAGATACCAAGTGAGGTGAGTGATGGGATGCCGGAATAATTAACTGCAGAGGTAAATCAACCACGAGGAGGGCTGAGGTGGGCTCTGTGTGCCCGTGGCAGGGCTCAGACCAGACTGTGTCATAGCCTGGACCAGCGTGTCGCATCTCCGCTGACTTGTGGTTTCACAGCACGTGTAGGTTTGGGGTCGAGCAGTTTGGTGCTGAAACTCTTGGTGAATTTACTCCAAGCCAGTTTATCCAGGGATACCTGCAGCTTCTTGGACACAGGGAGAAAAAAAGGTCGTGTCCAGCTGCTTGAGAGAGAAAGAATGAGCTGAGCCGTTCGGGGATCCGAAAGGTGGGGGCTCTGCCGGGATTCCCCCACACCAGCAGCTCTCTGCTGACAGCCTGGTTCCCGGGATGCTTCTCTCTCCCCTTGCAGCTTTAGCATCCAGGCTCTGCCCGCTGCTGCCTTCCTTGAGTGCGGTTCTGCCCCAACGTGTCGCTTCCAGAGAGACGACCCCACCGGAGGGCTAAATTGCTGAGTTTCTGAGCTCAGCCATCCTCGTTGCATTATCCCAGCTGGATGTCGTACAGAAAACTGCTCGGCATCCCTCCCTGGCTTTTCTCCTCAAGGTTGGAAACAGTTGGCTTTTCTGGCATGGTGGCAGCAGTGAAATAATAATACTACTACTAAAATTAAAGGGCTTTCTGAGACAGGGAATAATCCTCGGTCTGCTGGGGCTGTAACAATAGAGATGGAGATCGCATCGCAGCTGCGGGACAGCCGCCGTTAATCAGCTTTTCGCATCCTCAGACGTTGCCTTGCAGGGCGCTGAAGTGACCTCGCCTCTCAGAAATGCATAAAAACCAGGTAGTGGTGTTCATAAAA
>NW_009724487.1:70270-75269 GCF_000703405.1 Apaloderma vittatum
GGCTCTGCGGTGCAGCTCCCCTGGTCATCAAGCCTCTTGTTTACAACTCACCCTGGCCAGAGTTGGAAAACTGAGCCCAGGGTGACCCGCTCGATGGCTTCCTAAAGTTTTGTAGCTGTGCTTTTCAGGTGCTTTTGGCTGGGAAATCTGAAAAGCTCAGTAGAGGTTGGTATGGAAAAACTGACTGTGCAGAGCCCTCATGGTTTGAGGGGCTGGGGGCAATTAAAGCCCTTTAGAAAAGCTGCTGGAGTTATTTGGCAGGGTGGGAGAGTGAGGAGCGTGAGGCACTTGCCAAAGGGATGCGGAGAGCTGGTTGCAAAGTCAGAAGTGGTTCCTGGGACTTGAATTGCGCTGGATTATGCTCCCTCTCCTTGAGCTACGCTGGGGCCTTGGGATGAAGGCGCTTGGTTTTATCTCCTAGAAGATGCTGAGATTGTACAAATTCCTCCCGTCCTCATCTGAACAGATGAGTGATATAAAATCCATCACAGGGGCTGTTAGATGAGCAACAACCACAGTAAATCTGCACCTAAATGAAAAACCCGAGTATGACATATTTTTGTATTATTTAACGGGGATGGTGCATCGCGGAGGGAAGAGGGCACAGCAGCCACGGTGCCTCTTTTCTTCAGAAACATTCCAGGCACTAAAAGGAGAATTTATAGTTCAGCGCTAGGGGGGAAAATGCATAATTCATTTTCTAGACTTTGGAAGACCCAAAAAAAAAAAAAAAAAAGAGGGCAAATAAAAAAAAACGTGGCATTTCATTTGTACTTGCACTGTGAGCCCCCCATGCCCCCCAGCTGGGACTGGGGCTGCAGGAAGCATTTACCTGCCCAGAGTTGAGGAGAGCGGGAGCTCAGCATCGCTGTGTCAGGACACGGGTTTATTTGGGTAACCCCTGTGAATTTGTTACGTGAAAATCCCATGGAGGGGCTTGGAAATAAGGGCTGGGAGCGGGGCACCAGGCTGTTCCCATGGCGGGCAGGGTGATCCTGGGGGAACCCTTGAGCCCTGGCGGGGCCACGTCCTCATTCGCCAAACGGGTGTGAAGCGCCCGGGTTTAAGGTGCTGCCTGACAGCAAAGTGCTATTAAAAGCTGTTTTAGTTATTCCAGTAAATCGTTCCCCTCTCAGACAGGTGAGATAATGAATCATTATCATCTTACCATTGCGTGTAATACTCCAGGGCTGTGCCCGTGCTCTGGTTGGGGACCGTAGCCTTTACAGCCAGCAGCTGCCTCCCCTGCAGCCTCTGCAGCCCCTTTGCAGGTCGCAGGTAATTGCAGGAGGTTGGTGCCAGCACCCGAGGACAGGGCTAGGACAGCACGGCCCGGGTCCAGGGAGCTTGAAACCCTCGGTGCAGTTTTCAGACCTGTGCCAGTCTTCCCTTGCTCTGAGATTTACATTTCAGCCTGCCCTTTATTGGTGAGGAATCCTCGTTAGGATATAAACTAGCAAAAAAACCCGAACCATCAGAGAAGAAGTAAAGTGGGGTTCAGGGACGGAGCAGGGGGACACGCAGAACTGGGTGCTGGGACGGGGCACGGGCAGCACGTGTCGGCCGGCCTCGTGCCACGCAGAAAAACAGAGTTCCGATTCTTGGTTCTTTCAGATTTATATTTTTTCTGTATTTTTTTGTTGTTTGGGCTTGTTTTCTTCTCGTTCCTTCTCTGCTGCCATCCCAGTTCGACATCCCTCTGCTCAGTGCGGGGCTGGGAGCGGAGCCGGTGTCAGAACTGCCCCGTGGGTGTAACTGCTGCAAACACACTGAGCTGAACCGATAAAGGGATTTTTTTGTGTTTCTTCCTTTCTTCAAGCTGAAAAATATCAACTTGCGATGAGAGAATTCAGCTTCTGTTGATCCCAGAGCCTTAGTTCTGCTCTCTAAATTCCGTGTTAATAGCAAGATCTTTGTAAAACTTTGTAAAAAGTCTTTTTGAGGTGCCTCAGGGTTTGCCCGGACCCGCTGAGCTTCTGCCACCCTGGTTGTGGGAAGAGAAGAGGGTGAGCATCCCTCTCTGCTTGCCGGGGAATTGCAACTTCCTAAGGACCCTTCCTCATTCCCTGGGAGTCTTGAGGGACAGGAACTCCTCCTGGAAATGCCCTGGGATGTAGGACTGTGAAAGTAGATAGATTTGCCAAGCTGAAGACACTCTTCTCCCTCTTTTATCAAGCTACTTTATATTCTTATTAGTGTATTGACACATCCTTCTCCCCTGCTCCAGCCTAGCCTCAATTTTCAACTGTTAATCAGGCAAAGCACTGTTGCACGCTCTTCTGTAATTAAAGAATTAAAGCCATACCTGAAGAATGCAGATGTGATGGCAAAATTAAATTATTTAAATAAAGCCAGGCCATTAATTATGCATGTCCTTCAATCTTTCATCTCTTGATAAGATCCAGCAGCTTTTGGATAGGGGAAAAAAAAAAAAAAGTTGAAAAGTCTGTGTGAATTAATGAAGCACGAGAAGCTGGTCAGGGCTACAGGAGGCGCAGCTGCAGTTGAGGCGAATTTCTTCGCATTCAGACCCCCACCAGGCTCTGGGTGGCTCTTGGGGGTAGTTGTGGACTAGTGAAGTGCGTTTGGGGGGTTTTCATGTACAGCCCGAACTTCCAGCCTTCACTTCATCTGCAGCAGCAAGGAGCCCTTCTCTGAGCATCTCTCAGGCTCAGCTCCTGGAACCTGCAGTGGAAAACAGCGACAACCCAGGCTCCTGGAGATGTGACTGAAATAAATGACCTGACAGCGGGAGATCTGATCAAAGACACCGGGAAAACAAGTGAGCGGTGGTGAGGGATGAGTGGCCAGACACTTCTCTCGCTCCCCAGTGCCGATGCGAGTCTCCTAGCCGAGCTGGGCAGATGTCCGCTCCCGAGAGCGGCCCTGGAAAGTGCGAGGTGGCTGTGATCCGCGGCGGGATGCCCCGGCAGGCTCAGAGCTTTGATCAGCAGCCCGGCCCCCAGATGGAGCTGAGGGCTGCAGGACCAGAGCGCCAGGTCCTGGCTGCTGGCCCAGGCCTGGGGCTGCTTCTCAAGAGCACGGATGCAGGAGTCGACAGTTGGACATGGACGGTGGCTTTCAGCCCTGAGCCAGCCTACAGGCGTGTAGGAACAGTTTGGAACGACCTTCACACGTGGGGAAACTTGTTTCGAGCCACCGGCTCCTCGGAGCTCACGCGATGGGGCCCCGCCCCCCAGCCACTCCTCCGCATGTCTCCAGATGAGTTGTTTTCCACCTGGAGGCACAAAAGATGGCACCAACTCGTCACAGCTCCTGCTCCATCCAACTTATCCGTGCTGGGACCAGTGACCACCTTCGCTGCAGCAGCCGCGTACCTCTGCAGCTCCCTGGTGTGTGCAGGGGTTCTTCCCTGCGGGTCTCACCCGTGGGACACCCAACGCCATCCAAATGAGCCAGAAGCTGTTTCTAGGCCCATGGCTTGGTCAGCGCAGGTTAAGCAGCCACCAATGAATTGTAGCTGGGGTGATAAAGCAGCAGGGACACTGCTGGAATTTTTGCTTTATTGCGTTTCTTATTCATTAGCACCAGTTACACCCTGCTATTAGGAATGAAAAATTTGACAAGGGAGACATCGCAGCTGAGATTTCAGATGTCAATATAGGAAGCTTCAACATTTGGGAGTCAAAATCAGGCATCACAAAATAATTGCATCTTTTTGGCTGTCCTTAGAGGGGCTAAGCCCCTCGGGGAGAGGAATCCCATCCCCAGCCCGATGCATCCTACATCGTGCAGGGTGGCAGCCCTCAGTTACAGCCCAGATCTCTCCTTCAGGCTGGTCCAAGAGGTTCTGGGACACTAATTGCGGATGGGACAGGAAGGAAGAGGAGGACGTTATTCTACAGGACAGGATTTTTTTCACATTCACCTCATGAGTCCAACCAGAGGAGTGTATCACCGATGACAAGTGCTGGGCCGTCAGAGCACGGCACCCTTTTTTCTCGGGGCTCTTGTGCTTGGCTTCCCTGCCTTTGCTTGCTCACTGCATCCTTCTCCATGCGCTGGCTAGCAGCCTGCCAGCACTGCAGCCCCCCATAAATCTGCCAACAACCATCCGAAATCATCGGGTCGTGTTGCCCTTGGACTGGCTTTATTGAGCAAGATGATTTGAAATATTTATATGCGCTAGCCGTGCTGCGGTAGGAAAGAGTAATAGAATGGAAGGAGGCTATTAATGTTTGACCAACAGATTTACTTGGATATAATCAAATTGCAACATATGCTTGGGGGGGAGGAAAAACCAACAATGGTAACAAATTGCAGCACGGGCATGGTTGGCGGTCGCCAGCCCCTAACTGTATTCTGTGGCTGTTTCTGCTTGAAAGGCAGCATTTATAGCTACGACAGTATCGCTTAGAAAATGAAGAGATGCTTTTTTTTTTTCCTAATAGGTGCCATAATTCTCTCTGGCCATGAAGACAGTGTGGGTTTTGGAGGAAGGGGTTGGTTAGAATGCAGACTATGTGCTGGGACCAGGTGGGCTCAGCCCTGTTCTGCCACGGGATAACGAACCACCCGCTGCCTCAGTTTTCCCCGTTAGCTTAAAGATTTTTAGGATGCTGATCGAGGTGTGAGGAATGACTGCAAAGCCCCTCTTAATTGTGCTACCGACCTACATCCTCGTCCAAGGCAAGGGCCTGGGGTTAAGCCACACGTGTGAACGTTGCATACCCCTCACAGGGAGCGCTGGAGTGCCCTGTAGCTGCTACTTTCTTAATACATTTCTGCTGAAGTGTGTGAGGAACTTCTCCCCATGCCTCCTGGGATTCCCCAAGGTGGACAAGACCCATAGATGAAGCACCTTGTTATGCAGCAGGAGGCTGGGGAGATGCGTTGCCAGAGGATGCTGGGCTCCTGACCTGAAATGTGTGTGGAATCTTATCTGCCCGCTGACTCTTTCATGAGCTTTGGAGGAAAAAAAAAAGTGTTCTCTGGAGGTTTTCACAGGTTTTCTCCGTGCTGAAATGCTGCCTCTTTC
>NW_009724487.1:75300-77816 GCF_000703405.1 Apaloderma vittatum
CCCTGTTTCATAACAAACTGCTGCTCCCAAGTTGTGCTGAGCAGCACAGGCACAGCGCTGAGGTGCAGCAGGGTGACAGATGTAGCAGAGGACGCCAGAAAAAGGCTCCTCACCTTTCTGACTCCAGCACAGCTGATGGCTTCACCCCGGGGTGAGAAAAATATATATTCCCGCTTGGAAAGGGAGAATTAGGGCAGGGGAGAACAAGCTGGGGGGGGATACTTTTCTGTGTCATCCTAAAAAGCGTGTCTGCAGTCATTTAAGGGCTGCCTGGAGGCAGTTGTGCAGTTGTGATGGGAATATGAGGAGGATGCTCCTGCTTCGAGCCACACTTGCTGCCACCAAGGGCCAGGATGTGAGCAAGGGCTGGGATGCTCATTCTTCTGCTCTTCATCGGGGAGGGAGGAGCAGCAAACACCCCCACTGCTCGTTCCGTAGGGGATTTACATAGTTCCTGTACTAAAACTGCTTTTAATATTGCATCTAGCAAAATCTTACATAAGTGGTTGTTCTCAGGGAGATTTTGTTCAACATCTGGCTCTGGGGAATTAGCTCCTGCTTGCCTGGTTGTTTTCTCGGCTTTAGCAATGAAGGGATGTGAGGGGTGTTGTGGTTTTTTTTGGAGGCTGCGGATGAAAAAAAGAGAAGGAAAGGGTGCCAGAAAGAGAAGGGAGAGGTTTGGCTCTGTGCAGCTCCCAGACGTGCTCTGAGTTGCGGCGTGAGGTGAGAGAAACACGTGCAAGAGGGTACTGGGAACAGCTGGAGTTGCCGGAAGGGTTGCTTTTGAGGTTTCAGATCACCGCCACGGAGCACATCTTCCCCTGAGCTGTGCCCCAGCTTCACCTTGGCCTGCTTGCTGTTCTCAATAATTTATGACAGGTGGCAATAGAGCAGAATTATTTAAATGGTGGCTCTCTCTTGCCTTCCACTTTGTATCATCTATCTTATTTTCTGTCTCCATGTGTTATTCATAAAGCTTTTCATGTCAGCTTGTTTGCCAGCCAGCTGACGGGGAAGCCTGTGGAGGCAGGCGGGTTTGTTCTGCATAAAAGGCCATAAATAATCCGAAAAGTGCCAAGCAGTAGCACATTTCAGGGACTTGTGCTTAATACCGGGAAGCTTCCCGCAGCATCGTCTCGTATTTGCCGCCACTGGCAGCTCACTTCGGGGTCTTTTCCCCTGCACCAGATGGTTTTTCCCACTCGGTTAGTTCTCTCGACAAATTAAAGGACGGTGAAAGTGATGTTCTAGTAGTGTCTTGGTATCTCTTCAGTAGCGTCCCTGGGAGAAGTTAATTTCTGATCAGAGGAACCGGCATAAAAGCCCCTTGGAGGGTGAACAGGCACTGTGCAGGGCACAGTGAATTCCTTCTGCTGCCATCCAGCTGCACAGAGCACTTCACAACAGGGAGCAGTACAAGCCCTTTGAGCTAGTGGTGAAAAAGTCCTGCAGTGTAGCTCCTGACAAGGAAATCTAATTTGTTTGTGGCAAAGGAAAGCCATTATCCCACTGCAGGAGCGAGACAGAAAAGCAGCTGCGAGGGGGTTACTGAGAACAGCCCCTGGGTGGGACTTAGACCAGGACCGGGAGGGACAAATTTCTACGAGTCAGCCCTTCTTCAAAGCGCTTGGGGCTGAAACGTGCAAAATGAAATAAAGAAATAGAAGTTTCTTGCAAATGAGAGGGCCGGCTTCTACTCAGGTAATTTAATTTTACCCTTGACTTCATCCAAATTAGATGACAGTCGGATTTGTATTAAGCGATCACAATTTAACGTGCACAATTAGGCTACAGAACTTTAGGCCAGATCCTCTTTGAGGCTCTCCTTAGAAGGCGCTGAGCGAGGCCGTGGGGATGCGGAGCTCCGGGCTGTTCGTTGCTTGCAGGGTGAGAAGCTGCATTTGCAGAAACTTGGAGATTTAAAGAGATTTTGACATGATAAGGGCACCCAGCTGCTGCCCTTCACTCTTGCCAGAGCAGAGTTGAGCCCTTACTCTAAAGCAGGGGCTCTGCTGGAGCATCTAACAAATTTCTCCTCCTCTGGGTGAGGGATGCTCGGGGAGGGGGAGCTGCTGCCGGTGGGCTCGGAGGGGCTGAGGTGTCTTGACAGCTGAGCTGGCACCAAGGTGCTGTAGCCACGTCCATGCCAGAAACATCTTGAGGGAGAAAATCAACACCCAGAGCTGGCTTTTGCTAAGGAGCTGGTAGATAGAGCTGTTAAAAAGCAGAAATTCCCAGGGAATTCGCAAGTAAGAAAAACCCAGCTGCCTTTAAGGGAAGGGATGTTGAATTTAGTTGTATTTTCTGTATGTAGAAGCAAACCATGATCAAAAGCAGAGCTGTGTTCCTCAAACTGGAGAGCGGCCGTGGTCCCTCCCGTGAGCCAGCCCTGGTTCCCACGCTCCCCGCCACGTGCTACAGCAAGATGCTGATTAATTCCTTTATTCCTTTATTGTTTTTTTTTTTTTTTCCCTTTCCCGATGGTGCCCAGAGCCCAGACCGGGCTTTGAAGCAAC
>NW_009724487.1:78007-83367 GCF_000703405.1 Apaloderma vittatum
GGCGTGGCAGGTTTGTAACATCAGCCCCTAAACAACGTGGGTGATGGAGGTGGGACTGTCCCCGTGGTCCCCAGCCCAGCGAGAGGCAGGTGCTGTCCCAAGGGATGCCAGAGCTGCTGCTTGTTAGTGGGGTTAAAGAGGAGCTGAACCCGTTAGTGCTGTCTCTGCCTCCATCGCCCCGTGATCTCCTCTCCTGCCGCTGCGCGCGTTAGCACTCGTCACGTTCCCCGAGCAGCCCAGAAATGCCTGAACCCATCTCTTTCACAGCAAAGTAATTAGGACAAATGCTTTTCTGCTTTTCTGTCCACCCAAGGCCTCGGCGTAGCGATTACGATTCGTTACCAGGTTTGTCCCAGCAGTTCCAGCTGAGAGCTCGGCTGCGCGCGGGAGGGGAGACAGTCCCGGCTGGAAAAGGGCATGAGAGGAGAGAGGGATGAAATGATCCACTCGTGGTCATGGGGCGGGATCGGGGACTCCACAGCCACCAGTCATCAAATCCCAGCCCGGTGTGGCCATCACCGTGGCCTCGGGGCTCGCAGCCCGCCTTTCTGCCGGGAGAAGTCAGGAATTTAACAGGACGAATGGGGGAGCGGTCCCGTCCCCACTCCGTGACACCCACCCAACTCTGCGAAGTTCTTGGCTTAGAAATGAAATTGCAAAACAAATCAGGATTTCGTATTCAGCGAGTTAATCACCGGAGCTCATCCGCTTATCTCCGGTCCATAGGTGTGTGCGGGCGCGCATCCGTCCGCGCTTCCAAAGGAAAAATAATTATGGCAGAGATAAAGCTTTCATTATTTTTAATAGCATCAAGTCCACCCGTAGAGTTATTACAGTAATAAAAACTAATTAGATCCCTGGTGATACATTCCCCCTGTGCACGCTGCCTGCCTACCTTATCGATTGTTATTATAAAACCACGTAACTGTGCGTCAGGTCGTTGGTGATAATGGCTGAGCCTTTTCCGCAGGTGCACAAAACAACGGGTATTTCATACAAATAACTGTTTGCTCTTATTTAAAAACCTGGCTTCACAGATTTTTGAAGGCGTCAGAACATTTTCAGTGAGGTCTTGTAAGTCTGATTGTAGTTTTCCGTTTGGTTCGTGGTGTGCCAATGTTGGGGTGGGGTTTTTTTGAGAAGTAAAGCAGGACAATTAATTTGCGGTTGAAAAAATATTTCGTTTATTCTCACCAGCTCTCTAAGACACACCTAACTTTTTAAGCATCCTTTTTTTTTCACTCTCTAAAAGATATTTCCAGATTCGAGAGCGCGCACACACACACAAAAAGGCAGTAATTCACGCAGCCCGATTTGTAAGACGCGTTCCCCGCAGATAAATGCAGGTATCGGTACCTGCCAGGTGTGACTGCTCAAAACCTGCTCATCCCCAGAGCTGCAATGGAAAGCTCCAGCCACTCAGGACCGTGTCACCCGGTGACAGCCCCACACTGCCCCATCCAACATTATCACCTGGATGCAGCATCTGGGCCAAAAGCAAATTTCTGGTGGTGATACGAGGCAGGCGTGTTCCAGCGCCGGGGAGGGGCACGGCCAGAGCGTGTAACGAGGTTTGAACACTCCACAGAGCTAATGCTAACGTAATTATTGCTTTTGCTCTTATCTGTGCCTGTGCACGCCAGGTAGATATCTATCTCTCCCTATGAACGTGTAGAGGCTTTTTAACTGGCAGCAGAGTATAATTACCCCGATTAGACTTTGGCCACCACCCAAGTTGAACTTTCCAGCACCGGCAAGAGCAGCAGCACCAGCTTAAAAATCCATTTTCACGGGGTCTCTGCAAGCGAGTCTGTTCGAGGCTCACTAAGAATGCATGCTGCAGGTCTGGCTTGGCTGGCTCGCTTGATTTTTATTTATTATTTTACATATATGTGATAAAATCTAATTTTTTTAATGTGCATAGATCAAAGCACATCCCGTGTGTGCCAAAGTGACTCCCTGGTGCCCGTGGCACCTGGCACCTCTGCTGCTGCTGTAAAACCTCCACTTGCAAATGGGGCTTTTATTTATGTTCCTTATTCCTGTTGGGGTTGAATTTGGTTTTAGCACCCAGGCCAGCCCCGCCAGTGGCAACACCTGGCAGGTTTTTTGTTCCTGTTGTCCGGAGGGAGCATGAAAAATCTGGAAATGCCATTTTAATGAGAAGCTGCTGCTTTCAGCTAGAGAAGGCTGGGGCTTTAATTATCCCGTAGTGTTACGCTGACAAGCCACCCGGCCTCAGCAGATCTGGGTGATAATTAGACCTGTTGGCTCTCCAGTGGAGGAGAACAGTAATTTTCGAGTGCAATGCTTCTGTGCATCCTCTAAGGAAAGCACAATCACTCAGAAATTGGAAGTTTGACAGGATGCCAGTTTTAATGCACCCATTGAAACGTTTCCTTGTCAACAGCGGTACAGCCACATGTCCGTCATGAGCATTTTCCTCTAGAAACTTTTCTTGGCAGAGAGGAAGCAGCGAGGAACTACCTCTCTTCGTTGGATTTGTTCAGGGTTTTCTGCTTTTGGTTTTGGATTTTTCTATTTTTTTTTTAATGTGGCTTTCTGTAACAAGGGACATCAAGCAGAGAAGAAGGAAGATGCTCCAGGAGCACAAGGACAGTCTAGGGACCTCTGGGGGAATCCTGTGCCCTCCCTGCTTGAGATCCTGCATCCTGAGAGCGAGCCATCGTTCATCCAGTTCTTCACCCTTGCAGCAGATGTGCTCATTGCTTGTTATATATCTGGTTTTAAAGTTTCATTCAGGAAATCAAAAAAACAAAATCCGTAAGGTTCATGAGCTTTATAGCTAGACAATACAGTATATATATAATCATGGGTTTCCACAAGAGTGATATTCATTTTAATGGGGGTGTAGGCTCTTGGACCATAAATGTGAGCTCACCAGCAATAATATTTCTTTTCTGAGCTGCAGTTCATGCACTTTATAAAGAAGTAATTCACATACAGTAAGGGATAGGCGGTCTACAAGGGCAGAAATCAGCAGTTTGACAGCTTCTGCCATCCTATTACCAAAGCCTGGTCTCCTTTCTAAACTCTTTGTCATCTCTAAGTGACAGGTGCTAGATAAGCAGCGGGCATCGCTGTTCTCTAGCTGCAGGCTGTTTGTCCAAGTTATCTGTTGAATGCTTATGAAGAGCAGAAGACATTTGCATAAATAATTCATGTGCACACTCAAAAAAGTGCTGAGAGGAGGAAAACAACCGATGGTGGCTTCTGCGGCGCCATGAAGCACAGAGGGATGATGACACAAGAGGACAGGGTCCCCGGTGTCCCCCGGCACGGTCGGTTGTACCCCACCCCTTTGGGTGCCCAGCATGACCACGAGTGCCGGAGGTGACTGCCCACCCTCGGCGACTCCATCCCTGCCTGAAGCCGTGTGATAAAACCACCAAAAAATACTGGTGCTGCCCAAGAGTCACCCAGAATCCGGCAGACGCAGCCCCAGCTGCTGGTTTGCTCTGCAGGATGGAGGTTCCCCCCACCTGAAGGCAAAACAGGGCAGCGAGGAAGAGCTCAGCTCAAAGGCGCCTGCAGCTGCAACGCCAACCCCGGTGCTCACCCTGTGCGTGGAGCTGGAGCTTCCACCCCGGCACCTTCAGGGGGCAAAAAAAGAAAAAGGAGAAGCGGCCGTGGCAGCCGGGAGAGCAGAGTGGCAGGCTCAGAAGCAAAGGTCTCTGCAAAAACTTTGCGTGTCTAATTGGTCTCAGTTCAGAGTCTGGCCAGCCAGTCATCAAAAGCTGCCACAGTTTGGCCTTTTAATGAGAGATTTTTCATATATTAACACTTCATTAAGCCTGTAACCAAGTCATTTTCAGGGCTATTTAAAAATGCACGTGCCGCGTGGCTCTGGCTCCCACCTGGCTTCTTGCTGTGGCGGCGGGTGCAGCCCAGACCAGATGGATGCAGCCAGAGCTCGGCAGGTTTCTCTCTGGGCTGGTGGCTCTGGGTGTCCCCGCTCCGTGTCCCCCAGCCCCATCAGTGCTGAGGGGGCTGCTCGGGGACAGCGGGAGCTCTTGAAAAACCCTTGTGTCTGCAAAAGGCTCATTCAGACACTCCTGAGTGGGAGCTGGGGGTTCAAGGGTGCGGGAAACCAAAGGAAGGACAGCCGAGAGTATCGCATGGGACCCCAGCTCCTGCATCGCTGCGGTGACTCGAGCAGTGCTTCAGCTCCTGCAGTAACGGGCACGGCTACGGACAATAGCTGGCTTGTTCCGACCATTCGTGAGCTGTTTTTAATGAGGATTTTTGTATTTTAAAATAGATCCCCCAAAAAAAGCTAAAACTTATTCGGAAGACGAGCATCTGCCATCCTAAAATAATACGAGCTCCAGTAAAAATAAGCTGTGGAAAACTCCTTGAATAACGACTGTGTCTGCAGTAAAGCACAAGCAGGAAAGAAAAAGACTGAAATGGTGGTTTCTCCCAGCTGCGATTTACTACTACTCTTTTTATAAATTAAATACAACTGCATGTTAGCCCTTCAGGCTAAAGATGGAGAGATAAGGGTGTGTACAGGCAGGGGCGTGCTGCATCCAAGAATTACTCTCAGGAAATATTGCTCCATTTGCCCTTTTAAACAGTCATTTCAGCTTATTACTGAACATATTGCTGTGGCTTCTTAGAAATCCTTCACCTACGTGGCAATCCTTGGCCTCTCTCCCATTAAAGGATTTCAGTGCACATCAGCAGGGTTATTAAATTAAGCCTCAAAAACTGGAGGGGAGTTTTGCACCTTTCGGAGCAAAATAAGGTTAGCAGAAGGTTAAGTGGGAAAGACAGCGAGAGGGCAGCGGAGCTGAGCCCTGTGCTCCAGCAAAATGCCGAGGCAGCGCTCCCTTCCCCGGGACAGCTCAAGGAGCATCATCTACCACTCCTTGGCTCCAAAAAAATCTCTTGTCCCCTCTGTCCCAAGGGCTGGGGAGGTCCTGCGGTCTCATCTGTGTAGGTCCAGCGAACCTGAGGTTTTCCCGGTGGCTGCCTCATGGCTGAAGCTTTTTTCTTGACAAAGAAACAGTGACAAAAAACACCCGTAATATTTCCATCCCCTGCCTTCTCCTGCTGCCTCAGCTCCCAGCACACATGGCACCGTCGTAGCAAGAAATGTAATTTCGGTGATGGATGGGCTCTGCTCCATTCCTGTAATATCCTCATGAAAATTTTAAGCGGTGCAGATTACCTGGCTGTACAGAGCTCGTTTGGGCACCCTGTGTGCTGCTGGGGACCAGCCCGAAAGGGTCGGTCTGTACAGGAGTGAAACCAGCTCCCCTGTAAGAAAACAGAAGGATTGGAGCTGGGCTCTCACGTGTTTTTGGGGAGAGGACACACGAGCCCAGCACCGG
>NW_009724487.1:83387-87124 GCF_000703405.1 Apaloderma vittatum
GGTGTTGGCGTAGGAGGGGAGCGGGTTTTTCCTGATGCTGCGAGTCTGCTGCAGGAGGCAAATCTGCCGTTAAGCAGCTTTGCAGTATTGGTGAGGCTAATTCTTTCATGGGATATAGGAACGTTTTATTTCAATACCTCAAAGAAGGTATTTGCGGCATCGCGAATACTTTTCAGAAACTTAGGAAGGTCATTCCAGTGACCACAACCCAGACACAGGTTAGTAGCAATAATAACTAACTAATATATATCGAATATGACGGTACCTTTCCCGGCCCCTTGCAGATGCCCTGAAACGTGAGGTCGGGCAGGATTTGTGAGACCAGAATCCAACCCTTCCCTCGCCCTGACTGCAGTGTTGGCGTAGCCATCGCAGGAGGGCATTAGCGGCGGGGGGGGGAAGGGCTGGGAGCTGTCGTTAGCCTTTTGGCTGCTGCTCCTCCGCTGCCTGGCACGCGGGGAAGCAGAGACACCCCTCCACGTGTCGGGGCTCCTACTGTGACTGTGCACAAGTGCACATACTGGCTGCACCTCGGCCTCCGCTACCCCTGACCAGCAATTTCTACCCACCGCTGCGAAGCTGATGGCACTGAGCAGCTCTGGTTTGTCCCCAGGACGCCTGCTCGGCTAGTCAAGGTCTCCCTCTGAAAGGCGAGCCAGCCTTCCCAGGTCATTCTCAGCTGTTTTCCAGCTGCAGAGAAGAAACAGGCAGGAAATTAGTTGGTGGTGTTTTGGGAATAGGTTTTGTGGGAAGACAAAGGAAGAGGGTGGCGATGCGCTTCCCAGGCAGCTTGTGGGCATTTGCTGGGCTCAGCCCAAGCAGAGCCAGGCTTCCTGGAGCAGAGCATTGACAGATGCTAAAAGAAGAGTCACATCCCTTTGATTCTTAAATATTTGGGTCTTGATCCCATAACGCTGCCTGCACTGCCTGGGAGAAGCCACCCGCCCTGAGTGATCTTCATTTACATTTTGTGACAGTGATTTATTCTCCATAAAAGCCATCTTTGCCTTGTCTCTCTGCTGTCTCAGCCGGTTCCTCTGCCGAAGCCTGTCCACGAGCTCCCTTCCACCCTCCTGCACCTCCTTTGCACTGGGGAGGGGAGCAGTGCCGCCCCAATTTTACAGAAATCTTTGGGATTTATAGCCGTCAGCATCACCAGGTCCATCATTTCTCCAGCGGCGATGTGTGCTGCACAAATAGCCAGGAAGATGGGAAGACCAGGGCAGTGGAATCAGTGTTTCTCCCCAGCAGAACCAAGACATACGCAGACCCTTCCCTGTCCACAGGAGCTGAGGACCACAAACTCCTGGGCTGGTCCTGTGCCTGTCCCCCAGAACTTGAGGCTCTGCTGCAGCCTGGAGGGACACACCGCTGTCCAGACAGCAGCTCCATGACCTTGTCTTGGCCAGCCCAAGCCCTGGTGATGCCGAGGGTGCAGCCGGCACGTGGGGAAGGCGCCGGCTCAGCGAGGGAGAGAATGGCACGGGGGGAGCAGCTTGTTGAAAGAGTTCACTCAAAGCCCAGAATGAAGAGCCAAGCCCAAGCTCGTGCTCTGAGGGACAAATGGGTCCCCCCTGACGGATGAATGACTGGAGCCACTGGATAAGCTGAAGGTTCTATTACTGGTGCATTATTGATGAGCCTCCTTGGAAGAGCTGGGACTGATTCCCTGGCTCGGTGTCTGGGCACTGCAGCTTGGAAATGATTGAGTACCCCAAAGTCCAACCTGCGAGGGAATAACTCTCTTTTAGTTCAGACCCTAAAGAGACTTAATAACTACCTGAGCCTCTGCAGAGGAGGTGCCCTGCCTGCCTTGACCCCTGCATGACCATTCTGCTGTATCTCAGCGCCCACTAAATTTTTCATTATGTGGTTATTACTGGAGCCCAGTTTTCTTTGTACTGGATGGAAGCATGGCTCACACACGCACCTAGGGATTGCTCTTCACTGGAAAATTCATGTTTTAAACAGGCAAGACAGAGCAAGAAGGGAAACTGAGGCACAGAGCTATAAAAAGGGTATGCGACCTTCCAGCAGTCGTCCTGCCTCACTCTTTGCCTTGGCACCTCCCCGCGGGGCAGGGACGATGCCCTGCTCACACCAGGCTGACCAGCAGAAGGGACTCCCCTTCCCTTCGAAGAGCGAGGCGTCGCCACCGACGGCAGCTCTGCTGAGGGCTCAGACCCCAACCTTCCCTCCGAGTTCCAAATCTCCTGCTCTCACTGCTCATTATCTCCCTGCTGATTACTCCAGCCTGGTTTAAGCAGATGATGTCTCCAGCCCTACACATAGAATCCGATTGTTTTGACTAGTTTTGCTTTTTAAAGCCTCAGAAGTTCAGCGGGGCTTTTCTGTGCTGAACCTCTCCCCGTGCACAGTCTGAGTTGTTTCTGGCCAAGCAAAATCCTTCTACACGAAGTAATTTTCTGTTAGAGAAGCTTTTGCAGCAGAAAGTGTGGCTCATCAGTAAAATCAAGCCAATGGGATTGTAGCTATTGATTTTTTCCTACTCCTACCACTATTTGGCTGCCTAGAAAACATCGCTGTAGCAAATGATAGTCACTTTGGGGCAGCCTTGTAATTGCAAGAGCTCAGCAGACAGTTTACCTGCATGCACCCTTGTTGTCCTACCGGCAATTTTAAAAACAAAAAATTGTCAGAAATTGAAAATCTGTGTATATACACCACAACACGCAGGCATGCAGAGTGTCAAGATGTTTTGAGCAGGGACTGCTGGAAGGGAAACGAGGAACAGCAACATCTCAAGACCTCAGTCCCCTCCCGTGGCATTCCTCATAGCGCTGCCCTGCTCTGGCAAGGGATGCCCAGCGAGCCCTAAAGATGCCCTGACGATGCTGCGTAGGGAGAGGGGTTTTTGGAGCAGGATGGTGCTGCAAAGGAGGTGCTAGGCTGCGGTGACCTCCTTTGGAAACCCTCTGCAAAACAGATGGGAGCAAATCATGTTGGCAGTGTGGAATGGTTTAAAGACGCTGCATTCTGCTTGTTTCCAGCCCACAGAGGTGACTATGGCAAGAGATGGAGCTGCCAGGACTTGAGGTCTATGCAGGGTAAAGGACAAGAGAGTGAGGCCCAGAAATCCTGCACCTGGGAATTGGTTGCCTTGGGGTCCCTTCCCTGGTGCTGGGCTCTCTTGCAGCATCCCAAACCATCCTGTGCCCCCCTCATTGGCACAACAGCTGCCTCACCCAGGTCAGACCCTTCCAGCACCTGCTGATGCTCAGCACCTGGTAGCTCATTAGCTTTCCAGCAAGCGCCATGAGGAGACCCAATCAGCATTATTTCATTTATAAATGGGAAACAGCTGGCCCCTTCTTTACATACAGACTTAATTTGAAAATGTATTGACCCTTCCCTGCAAGGCAGGGGTGTGGCAGGATGTGCACTGGCTCGGGCGAGGAAATCCTTGAACTTTCAGCAGCTCCGTGGTCTCCAAGGAAGGTTTCAAAGCAGAGGATGTTGTTAAGGTGGCTATTTCTGGCCATTAAAGGCATCTCCATGTCATAGTGCTGGTGGAGAGAGACCCTTTGGGTAAGAATTCTCCAGGGTGCGGACACTGGCTTCCCAAGATGGATAATGGATTTTGCAGCTGGGTCAGAGGAGAAGCGACTGACCCTGCACTGAAGCTGTCCTGGAGTTGATTCCAAGGGAGCTTGCACAGCCCAGAGAGCAGTGGCAGAGGCACGGCTCCCGCCCCCGCGGCCCCCCCCCCACTCTCT
>NW_009724487.1:87155-99799 GCF_000703405.1 Apaloderma vittatum
CTCCAGCAATTTGTCCTCCGTCTCGGAGCTGTCGCAGACCTCGTCGGCTCCTGCAGCTCAGCAGCCCATGTGCTGCTGGTGCCTGCCAAGCAGAAAGGACATCAAGAATAAGCCTGTCATTGCCTTCCAGGGCATATTATGGATGTCTCAGAAGGGCAAAGAGCCAGGTTTTCTTGGCACACCTTGGCATTGTGGCTGACTTTGCCTTAGCTTGGCATCTGCTGCCCACGGAGATGCGAATCTCTCCTGCTCTGTGCCGAGGAGGAGGGATGGACACGGCTGGATGCCCAGTGCCGTGAGCATCCTTGGAGCTGCCTGGGTGTAAACCAGGAGCCTGTCAGCCCCTGGAGATGCTGTCACAGGGTCTGGCATGCTGGACCACGCCAGGTACTGTTTGCTCCTTCATCACTGGCATCGCAGGGAGGGTGTAATTCACAGAAACAAGAAATTAGGGATGGGGAAGGGCAAGACGTGGGGGTGGTGAGGATCTCTGTCCTGGGGCTGGCTTCCACAGAGCCCCTGCACACCTGAATTAAATTAGGGCTTGTAGTAAAGGAATAACCACATTTCTTCCCGATCACTGATAGTTTATTCATGCATCACTTGTTACTCCTGAAATCCCTCCGCTTTCCCCCACTCAGAGCATGCTCTCCTTTAAATCTTAATTATCACCCGAACTCCGGATCCGGGCTCACGTTTCGCTCCTTGTAGCGAAGCCGTTTGAACTCTGCCACCGGCACCTTCGGAGGCTTTGGAATCGTGCTGAACTTCTTCCATTGCCATCAGCGTACGCGGTAATTTATACAGTGATTTTTAATTGAATGCTCAGACCTCGGGATCACATATGGAAACTGAACCATACCAGGAGCGGCTTCGGCTGCTTGAAGTCCTTCCTCCTCCTGAGGAAGATGCTGGGGAGGAGGAGGAAGGTCAGGAGGGACCTCGCTGCCCTCCATGGGCAGCTCCCAGCCAAGGAGGTGAAGGAGGGGAGAGCAACCATCTCCAGCTGCTCCAGGGAAACTGAGGCAAGCAAGCAGCTTCACACAGGCTGCCTGGGCATGGCTGTTACATTTTTCTCTGAAGACCCCCAGGCGCTGGGTCTGGTTTTTTTTTGTGGTGTGTTTAGCACCATTCTGGGAAACATGAGAGTAATAATAACTATTAAAGATAATAATATGCAATGATCTGATGACTCAGGGGTTAATTCTCACTCACAAACAGACAATTATGCCCAGAATTTAAAACATTTTAACAGTATTAATGGTGAGAAAGAAATGGTGGCTCCTTTGTTGGGATTTTTTTTTTTTTAAGTTCCATTAATTCTTCATTCAACTGATGCATATTCAAAATGGTTTAAGTGGGGTCCTCACTGCTTCAATTAGCATTAATGCACAATTATTTTTCTCCATATTTATGCTGCTCTTGCAGGGCATGCGTTTTCGTTGTGGGTTTGGTGGGGTTTTTTTTACATTTGTATGTTAATACAGCGTTTTAAAATATCCTTCTCTCCAAAATGTTTGCATGCGTGATAAAGTATAACAAGAAGGAGAGAGATTTATGGCTAAAACACTAGAGGAGGAAAGGGGCTGCCTATCAAAGCAGGAGATAAATCCTGGCTTTTACCGGAGCGTAAGATCTGATTGCACAGAATCAATCCAGTCCTCGATGCCGTTTGCTGCTGGGAATTTGAAGCAAATAAGCCAGTTGGGTCCCTCATAGTTAATTCCTTTTTTGCAGGCCGAGAAGAGAAAGCACCTCTGCTGTAGGTACAAGGCTCAGCTCGTTATTGGTGGTGCTGCCATAATTAGCACGGCTAAAATATTTCTGTCGGGCTCCACCTCGGCTGCTGCGTGGTTCTGAGTAAGGAACTGAACCCAACCGGGCAGCTGTTCCCTGGGTCTCAAAGCTGGAAAAAAAAGGAGAAAAAGGAGAAAAGCCAAGCGGGCACATCTGCCTGTGGCTGGAGATCCTCCTGACGCGTTGGCGAGGGAAATAATTACCACGTTATACCCTTCTGGCGGATATTTAGGGCTGATGAGCAGCAGGGGTACACGGAGCAGGTAGTGTCCCATTCTCCCTGCCTGGGTGCCGAGTTTGGCTTTGGCAGCCCTGGCTCTCCCCAACCTCTGGTTACGGTGAAGGTGGATAAAAAGCCGAGCCAGGATTCCCACAGGAAGGTGCCGGTGCTCAAGATTAATCGTGGAAATGCTGAGTCCTGATCCTGCGCTTGGCCTCCGGCCAAACCTTCCCCTCACCTCGGAGAGGGCTCCGGCAGCCGGCGAGGAGACGGAGGATTTAAGACCTAATTTCCCATTAAATATGTACAAGCTAAAAAGGGCCAAGGGGATTTCTAATGCCAAATAACATCTGCAATGGCAAGATGGATAGTTAGGGACAAAGGTATTTATAGATTCATTTATTTTGGCTCCTTTTAAGAGGGTCAGGGGCATCCTTTTGTTCGCTACGAGCTGGTTTCTGTCAAAAGCTGAAGCAGGGTCAGGAGAGAGAGGAGCTGAGCGAGGACCCGCGTGTGCTGGGTGACCCCAGAGTGCCCTGGACCACCCTCCTGGGGCTCGGGAGCGTTATTTAAACTGTGGTGCGTGATCCGGGACTGAAAGAAGCACCGAGACAAACCCTGGGGTGCAAACACAGAGGTTTTTGCCCCAACCTCAAGACCACGGTGAACATTTTCCTTCTCATCTCTGCTTTTCCCTTCCCAGAATCCAAGTTACTCCCTTGGGCAAACAACGGGAGATCACGCCTTGAGCTCTGAGGAGCTTGAGGTTCAGCCCTCATCCTTAGCTCATTAAAGTCCTCAAAACAGAAGAGATTTAAATTTTGGGACCCGATGGTTTCAGGCATACAGGGAGGAGAATATTAATGCTTCTCTTATTCCCTAACCTGCCATCATAAGCCCCATCAGCTCAGCTTGATTTCCTTGCACCTAGAGTTACGACAAGGAGTAAAATACACCCTGGAGATAGCGTGGGCAGTTCTTGGGTCGCTGCACAAGGGCAAGTCACCGGCCCAGCTGGAGGCACGGAGGATACGCTGCTTGCTTTGAAAGCAAACAGGAAAATAGAGCAATTTTAGGGAGTAGCTGACGGTCTTTACTTGGTAAGTTAAAAATGCAGCTGCAAGTGTTCTCCTGGTCCTGAATTTTACCAAACATCTTCCATTGTTCGGGAAAGATCCCGCCGACAAGGGCTCGTGCACCTGCCACGCAGGCTCCTAATTTCATAGCTCAGTATATTAGAAAATAAGAGGAGGATTTGTAAAGAGGAGGAAATAGTTTAAAACACCTCGCAGCTCTTTCTGGCTGAGCAGACCTGGGTCCTGAATAGCAGCAGATGTGGGAGTGTGAAGTGCGTGCGGAGATCCGTGCCACATTTATTTCAGGATGCGCTCAGCGTTAAGTGCACGCCTAAGATTGGGGGGCTGGATATAGCTGTAATATTTTGGGGAAAGCTGTGCATTCCTCACCATGAGGCACAGACCCTGCTCCAGGGGCCACGGTTGATTCAGGAAGGGGGTGACCATCCCGGGAGTCCCCGTTCCTGCATGCTCTGCACCGGCCGTACGCCGCTGGGGTTGAAATGCTGCTCTTCGATGTCTTTTCACACCAGGTGCCCCGCATTTGCCAACACCAGTGTTCACCACCATCACCCAGCCCCTGGCCAAAACCCTCTTTGGCCGTGACAGCCCCAAGGCTGCTGAGCTCACGAACCGTCAAATAAACCGTTGTGTTTCCTGGCGCGTCAAGCAACTTCCACTCCCAGGTTGCCGCCTTCTGTTCCACATTTTTTACAGCATCTAAAGAAATAGGAGCCAAGATGCTGTGCTCCTCCTTGCCACAGCCTGGAAATACCAAGCCACATTCATTTCTATACACGCACATGGATATATTCTATTCTCACATATACATTCACATGGATATATTCTCTTCTCATTTCTATACATGCACATGGATATATTCTCATTTCTATACATGCACATGGATATATTCTATTCTCATTTCTATACATGCACATGGATGTATTCTATTCTCATTTCTATACATGCATATGGATACATACGCCAACATATACTAAATGCACGCAGGGATGCATGTTTCTGCATATTTCTGCATATTTCCCAGGGACCTGAGGCTTGTGTGAGTGCGCAGCAGTGAGAAGTTGTTGCAGACACAGGTGCATATTTGCAAAGATACACACACCTACATACATACAAAGCGGGAAAGAAGTATGTCAGGGACAATAGTAAGAAAAACCTGGCACAAGGATGCTCCAGGCTTCGTCCTCAGCTCTTCATCCTCTGCAGCATCAGAGGTGGAAGGGGGTGGGGTTTGCTTAATCTATGTTCAAAGTGTTGGAAAGCAGGGAGAGGAAAAGCAAGCTAGAAAACTCTTGCAAGATGAAAATACCCTGTTTCTCCTCTTCTTCCTCTCCCAAACTAGGAACATTCCCAGCCAGCCCTGGGAAGATGACGGTGGGTGAGTTTCCCGCAGCCGTGATCCAGTCCCTGGCCCTGGGTACGTGCAACACTGCGGGGTAAAGCTGCCAGATAAGCCCGGCACAAATTTGCTGCGGAGCTACCCTGAGCAGGCAAAAAGAAATGTAGTCCAGTTTTGTGCAGCTTGCAGGAGAATGGATGATACCTGATCTAGCATAAAGCTGTCATACAGACAGAGCCTATCAAAACTGCCTGAGCAAATATGAACTGGCAGAGTGAATTTATACTGGATCAGTGTGTTATGTCATAGAGCCACAGAGGCTTTTTATCTGGTGCGAGAAGCCCTGAAGCTGGATTTACAGTGCCATGAAACCCTGTGCCTGCTCTCTAGAGATAGGGAGTGAGTTTATCCCAGGAGAAGCAGAGCACCTTTCAATCCATCTTTATGGAAAGATGTTTTTTTATGGGAAGTATTATATTTCTCCTTTCTTATAATGCTGTTGACACAGTTTGTTTCCGTTTGTTGCCTTACCCGCCAGTGTGCGGTGGTGCAGGCACAGGCACCACAAGCGCTGAGTTTGCACCAGTATTTATGTACATGCAAATCTCTTCACCTAGAGGCAAGCCATGAAAACCCATCTCCATCTTGAGCCAAACCCTTGGAAAAAAATTACTCTTGGAAAAAAATGACTCTGACACATTCCAGAGTGTCCCCTCCAAGCTCCTTTGGCAATTGTGGGTCTGAAATATGGCCTTTGCAGCTGATATATCCGAGATTTAAGGCAATGCAGGAGGTAAATAAATAAATAAGGCAGAGAGAATGGGAGTTAACTCAAAATGTTATCGTTTCTCAAGCTACAAAGGGAAAAATATTGACTGGAAATAAGCAAGAGAGATACAGAGCTGGGCTTGAAAGAAAAGCTGGATGAACAGTGGGCAGAGATGATCCGGTGTCTTTGAAGATGCTTCCTTTGCGATACGAGCCCAGCAGCCTGTGGGAATGCACTGCCCAGACCAAAGCAGGTGGAGAAAGGGGCCGGTGGAACGAGGAGCTGCCCTGGCAGAGAGAAATGAATGAGGAGAAGCATCTCTTGGTTTGGAACTTCCCTAATAGTTTCTGCCTATGATCTTGACCATTGAAATCAAAGTTTTCGGTGTCCCTATGTGCTGGTTACTCAGTTCCAGCATTTCTCCTGGCAGACCGACACCCAGGCAGCAGATTTCACATCAGTAACAGGGACCCCCTTGCAGGAATAAAGCTGCAGGACCTTGTTTTTGACATAAATCAGGTGCTTTGAGAGTTATTGCAGCACGAGAGGAAAAGGGGAAATGCTGGCGCTATTTGCAGCTTGAGCAGTTTTTCTCTTGCAAATCGTAATTACCCTCATTAAATCCATCTCCACAGGAATGGAGACACAGGATTAATAATACACACGAGAAGATGTGAGTGCAGATTCAGGGCACTGGGTGCCACGGGGAAAGGGGTCTCCCACTGCACCTCTATTGTTATTATTGCACCTCTATTATTATTATTATTATTGCACCCCTATTATTATTATTATTATTGCACCCCTGTTATGGCTCACCTCCTATTGCGCCTGCAAGGAAACCTGTGGCTGTCACCTGCAAAGCGATTTTATTAGAAGACGTTTCCAAAACCCCGGTAAACAAGTCTCAACTTCCCAACACGCTCTTAAACAGACAGTAATTCCGTTTTTAAATGGCAATCAAATCCTTTAGTTCAGACAGCAATTTGAAGTGTGACTGGTAAATACAGGGATTCTCCGAGGCATCAGACCTCTGAGGCTTGAGCTGCTTACAGCTGCCTCTTGGAGCTTTGAAATGCAATGACCATTTCATCTGATAGTGCTGCTTTTCTGTAATACCCTCGCTCTGCGCCCGTAGCCGCTCTCAACTGGTGGCATCCCCTTCCCAGGAGAAAAGTCACCATCCTGGCCACGGCGCTGCTGCCCCAGCAGGAGCTGTGTAAGACGTAGGCAATGCCTTTACTTCTTGATTTTAGAAATGAGTTCCTTTTGGAAAACATACCGAGGGAAATGAAAGCTGACATGACCTCGATGGAATTATTAAGGCTATCGATTGGGCTGGGAGCTCAGCGTTGCTAATTCCATCAATAAGAAATATGATATTGCAACAGTCAGGCCCGATGATTGATGGCTTGTCTATGGGTTTAATAACATTTTGTCTCTCTACAGCACCCTTCATTTGTGGATCATAAAGTGCTTCAGAAACAGTAATGAATGGAGGCTTGCAGTCGTGAGGTGACGTGCCCAGCACCGGTCCCAAAGGATGCTGATAGCTCTGCTCCCATGGTGGCTCCCGGCCAGGCAGCGTCGCTACCCCCAGAGCATCTCCTGAGCCCAGCCAGGCTCTGTCCTGCTCTTTCCTCCCCTCTGTGACCCCACTCCCCTCCCCAAAATCCACTGCCTGGGCACACGAGCTGCAGGATGCCTCCTCCAGCCCAGCTGAAATTGCCTGTGACCCAAAGCCACACACGATAGCGCTGGTGGTGAAGAGCGATGAGAAGTTTAGAGCTATAATTAGCTCCTGCAAAGAGACATTTTGGTTTCATTTCAGGCTGCGATCCGGAGGATACCTGAACATGACAGGCACCTGGCTAAATTGCCTGGAACCTTGTTTATTCAAGGCCCAGAATCATACTGTACAGTTTGTTGTATTGATTTGCTCCTGTTGAACACGACTCTATAAACTGCAAATCTGCTGGGGATTTTTCTCTCCTTTCCCTGCAAGACAGGAAATAAAGGGCAAAAGAGAAAGGACGGGAAGGAGCAGGCACAGAAAAGGCATTTTCAGCGGGCCATAAAAATGGATCTGACACCAGGCTGCCTCCTGATGGGAGCAAAGTTATTGCAATGGAAATAATCTTTTAAGAGAAATGCAAAGATCGCTTTGGAGTCGCACCCAGGGTCCAGGCTCCCCTCAGCCCAGCTGACGCTGTTTCTTTTTTTTTTCCTCTGTTGATAACCTTTGTGGTACTTCTGAGTCTGGAGAGGTAGGTTCTGCCCTGGGTTAGGCTGGAGTAAGAGGAAGGCAGAGGCACCAGCAGCGGCATCGTCACAGGACAGGAGGGCAAGACCCCGCGCCATGCCCGGGGTGATGCAGCTCTGACCCGACGTGGTTCTCTCCATCAGCCAGGGACATGGCTCCAAAGATTTTTCCCAGCCCTCATCCCGGTGGAGCAGGCAGGGGCATGGGGACAGGCAAGCATCCTCGTCCGTGCACCGCTGGGCTCCGGGGAAAGAACAAGCAGGGAAAGGTGCCGAGTGGGCTCATACCCAGGGATTTGCACCCACCCAGCAGCCGGCTGTCGGCTGCCATAAATAGAGGGCTCTGCAGCCCATACGTCTGGATATAAAAATATGTATGCTCTGCATAAGGGGATTAAAAGTTTATGAACCATTATAAACTCGTGATTTTCATATTTTATTCATAGATCCTTTACTGAGCTCAGCCTGGGCTAGTAGACTCATTTCCACCATGCTTCCCCCTTTTCCTTTGCCTACCACCGGGCCCATTGGACCTGAAGTCTCTCCTCACGTCGCGCAGTGTGCGGAGCACAGTATATATCCACGTAACTCCGATGCCACAGGCAGAGGGTGAGAAAACATGGAGAAAACCTCTTCCAGAGAGGAGGCACTTTGTGTTTTCTCCTTGACTTTCCCTTTGCCGGGAGGATGCACTCCCCATTTAGAAAACAAGCATGAAAAAGCCCAGCAGACAACCAGCCTGAAAGCAGTTACCAGGACTGACGAGTTTCCTCACGGCACCTGTTCCTGCAGCCTCCTCATCCCAGCTGCAGGTGCTGCTCGGCTATAACTGCACCCACCCAGGTAGCCACAGCCCTTTGGGAGGCTGAGAGGCTGCCCTGGGGGCACGAGCGCCTGCACTGAGGAGCCATAGCAGCTTTATTTCAAAGTTGTGTGAGTTGGGTGCCTGAAAAGCTGAAGGTTGGGGAGTCCTGGCTGCTCAGTGTTCCCCTGGGGAGCTGGAGATTCTTCTAGAGGCAGGTAACACAGCGTGGGGGCACAAAGGGGGATGTGAAAGGAGAAACAGGAGAGAATCGTGTTTTCCTGCTCCCTGTGGTTTGTTGGGTTGGAGCCTGGGCAGCTCGGCTGCATCCCTGGCCGGGCGAGCGGGGCTTGGTGCGGTGGCAGGTGGAGGTGCCGATTTCTCAGCCGAGAGGAGAGTGAGGTTGAGAATTAATCCTGCTAATGAGATGTCAGGATTAGTTTGTGTGTCCTTGTCACCAGGGTAGGGTGACAGCGTGTGAGAGGTGCTGAAGGGTCCCTGAGGCAGGCAGCTATTTGATTTTCCCTGGAAGGAAACCAAGCTGCTCCCAGCCTGGTACTGTTGTGGCACCGCTGTGCTTGTCCTTGAGGTCTCCCAGGGATAGAGGGACAAGGGCTGCAGGTGGAACCTTCACCTGACAGTACCAGGGTCTCCTCTCACTTTGTCTGGAACTGGTTTGAACCCCCAGATGCATCTTCAGACACCCCCAACTCCACCTCACAATATATCAACCAACTTCTCGATTTTATCCTTACTGAATGGAGATCCTTGAACCTTAGGAGACCAGGGCAGAACACTGGTGCCCTGTGTTTGTTGGCTGCCTCAGGAGGACGAGTTTTAAAACAGGACAGGTGGCACCTAATGGAGCAAGGTGCTGATCCTGCCCCTGTTTGTGTCTTGGCTGAGGTTTGCAAGGGGCTGCTCAGGAGCTGGGGCCGTGAGTGCACCTGTGGTCATGGGCCAAGCATAAGGGTCCCGCTGTTGCCCCAGCAGAGCCCCAAACCCAGGACCCCTCCAGAGCCGTCTCCATCTCGCAGTTGCTTTCTATCAGCGTGAAGTAATTAAGTTCATAAGGCATCAGACAATCAGCGAGCAGCCCACAAGACGTTGTGTTTAATCATGTACTAATGGCATGTTCTTGGCAATAATTACAAGATAACAGTGTTTGCAGGCTGTAATCAGAACAATTCTAGTAATTAAATCAGCCTTTTGTCAGCGGGCTCCTTCCCCCTTCGCTGGGTGCGGGACCCCTCCGAAGGATGAGCGTGAGCCCCGCAGAGCACTGGCTGTGCCGTGGCCACAATAATTGGGGCTGGAGGGGAAAGGGGCTGCTTGCAAGAAGCTCATTGCAGCAGCATCTGGCTCGGGGCTATTGCCAGCCCCAAAACGCTCGGCCAGGGCTCGGGGGGCCATGCCCTCCTTCCGAGGGTGGGTGACCTTGCCCGGCTCTCTGGGCTGGCCCCAGTTACTGCAGGGCTGGTGCTCTGCCCCAAGGGTCACCAGCAAAAACACCCTGTTCCCCTCCCTCCCCATCGGCCTGGGATAGGCAGGAGCAAAGGCAGCCATCGGGGCAGGAATTAACCCCTCGTGTCTTGTCTCTAGCACCTGGGTAGCCCCAAATCCACCCTTCCCTCCTGTGCTTCGTGACCAAGCACGTTTTTTCCAACCGAGCACGTCTGTTCTGTGCCCGCATGTTTCCACCCCTGGAAGCCCCCATCTCACATTCAGGCCCATTCCTGCACGCACTCACCCACAAACCTTTAATTTGGTCTCTAATAAGATTTCCCAGCCTCATTATACCAGCCAGGCTCACCATTTACATTTAAATGAATGGGCTATTAACAAAGTTAATTCCTTCGACACTGTATTGCTGTGTCCCTGGTCTGGAAGAGTCTTGTACCTTTTTTTTTTGGGCAGAGCCAGGATCCAAAATTGACCTTTTCCTTGGTGAAGCAGTATCTGCTCCTCCAGCTGTCTGCATGATCCTTGGGGCATCCTGCTAGTCCTGGCTTGGGGCATCCTGCCTATGGGTCACAGACAGGGCTGGTATTTTAAAAAAAACCTCCCTCTTAAAGAGGCAAAAACATCAAACAATAACCCAAGAACAAAAATAAGCAGTTTTATGGCTCCTCCAATAATTAACTTAGTTCTCAGCTGTTAATTTATGTACCCAAAGTCCTCTGTTTAATATTCTAATTTGTGGTTAATCATCTATCAAGAGAGAACAAACGGTGATTAGCTCATTTTTACCTCCTCAAGGGTGAGGGAGGCAATTTGGTCTAATCAATGCATCAGCTTGCTCAAGGAAACTTTTATCTCTTTGCCCTGAATTATTCATGTGGTGACACTGCCCCTGCCAGGGGCACGTGGGGTGGCCCCTGGGCCACAGAAATGTCGCTGGGATGGGAGCAGGATGACCTTGGGTAACGAAGCAGGAGGCAATGCCTCCTTGTCAACCTTGAATGGCAGTAATCAGAGGCCCCCTAATTACTCCAGGCTACAGGATTTGGGCTTCCATTTATATTTTTTCCCTGGCTTTCAAAGGAGAGGAGAAGAGAACGAAAGCTGTGACTCTTGCAAGAGGTCTCAGACCTGTCGGGGTGATTGGTATGACTCTGAAGGGATCTGCCTTGATTTCCTTTCTTCCCATTTATCGCTTACATCATGTGAAAGCCACGTGATGATGCTCAGCTCCACACCTTCATGTTCCTAGAGCCTTTGTAGCTGCAAGGACAAGGTTAGGAACAGGTTCTTAAACTCATTGAAATAACTTTAAACAATACCACATGTTTTTTACTTTGAAAACAAACCATGGCTGGCCATGGCTCAGTCCTTGATGTTTGCTGGGGACAGCGAGTAGATAGGGCTGCTCTCAGCTGCTGTGGATCACAGCACTTCAGAGCCCCACAGCCCCAAGACCCTTTGCCGGTGGCCGCTGGGACAAGGCAAGGTGATGAGGACCTGCCAAACTGAGGCACGAGCAGGTGGGAGAGAAATGAGCAAGAGCTCCAGACAGCTGCTTCCTTGGTGCTTTTTAATTAAAACCTGCTCTTCTTAACTTTCCCAGACATTGGCTTTGCCAGCCTCCGACTCGTGAGACTGTGCAGAGCCTTCTGCATCGCCTGGGCTGCTGCTGAAGGTCAAGGCTGCCTCCTGCAGAGGCAGAGCTCGGCACCTGCAGCAACTAACACCCCTGGGGAGGCTCCCAACAGCAGCCGGGGCAGCAGGACCAGTGTCCCTGACACTGAGCACTTGCTCCATCCCAGCCCTGCCTGGCGATGTCCATGCTCGGATGCCAAAGTGAGGAGCCCCTGGGCTTCTTGCAAAGGATCCTGCGTCCTCCTGGGCAGCTCAGGACCCTCTGCAGGCACTGCAGCAGCTTTCCAGCCCTTGGTCCCTCCCGGGGATCAGCATCTCCCTGCTCCAGGAGCTCAATCCCTGGGCCCTCCTTTTCCCAGCAGCAAACCTTTGCATCCCTGGCTTCTTTCTCTCAGCTTGTTCATCCTAGAGGAGAGAAGGAGCCGAGTGAGAAGTTCACCCATTTAGTTTTTTCCTGCCCCAAAGCCAAGGGGAGAGCACGGCCAAGTGCCCAGGGTGGGGGGGCACCTGCGAAGAGCCCCTGCCAGGGCTAAAAACCGGTTTTAGCGGCCAAAGGCCCAAAGTCGGCCCCCCCGGGAGCTAGCGGCCAGAGGCCAAATGTGGGCTCCCCGGGAAGAGGGGATTCAGCGAGCTGGCAGCTCCCTCTCGTGGGGAAATAACACAAAAAGAGACGATTCGGGCTGTGCAGCCGGGCTGCGGCCCCAGATGTGCTGCACAGCTGGAGCCCGGGGCAAGCCCAGCCTCGGGCTGTCCCCGAAAAGGGGGTTGAAGATCTGGATCCCTCCCTGAAAAGAATTCGGACGAATCTCCCCATTCGTCCAGAAATGGAGACAAGCGCTCAACAAAGCTATTTCTCCACCTCTCCTGATAATGATTTGTGATTATTTGGGGCAGTTTTTGGATGCTTTCCAGCTGTTTCATTTCCACAGATACTTGGGTTTCAATCTCTCTTGTCTCTGTAATGGCATCCAATCTGCTATTTATTGGATGAATATTTATGAGGGCTCTGATGAAGAGGCAGATCTCGGGGAAACAACCGGAGCCTGGCCCCTAATCAATATGCAGCCTTCTTAATTCCTTGATTAAATTCCAACTTGCAAATACAACATTTGCAATTCACTTCCAAATTTTCATTTTTTTGGTTCTTTGGAAAAAAAACAAAAAAAAAAACAATAAAAGACAGTCCCCTTAAAGTTAGCTGATTGCATGACAAGTGACAAGGCAGAGGTTTGCAAAGAGCAGGGAATTGGGGAGTGAGCGTG
>NW_009724487.1:99975-101183 GCF_000703405.1 Apaloderma vittatum
CGGTGTTTTTCCCGTGGATTTTTTCCCCCTGCCAAGCCGAACATGCTTTCCTAATAAACAAAAATTGATTTTTATTTATCTTACAAAGCGAAGCCCCGTTGCTCCCGCCGCACGACTTTAATCCTTTCTGCTGTCGATGGCAATAATGAGAAAGACACCTGTGGATCCTGTTAGAGCTGCAGGCCTCCTCTTTAACTATTATGAGATCAATACCCTTTGCATCACTGTTAATAGTTTCCTGGCCCACTTGATTGCAGGGGAATGTGGGTTGATTTTCCCTTAGCGGGAGGTGCCTGGTGTGTTTCAGGCAAATTTGCTTGTTCTCCAACCCGAGGTGCTTGGGTTGCAAATCCCTCTGCGCATTTGCAGTGCAAGGAGAGGAAAAAAAAAAAGAAGGTTTTGCGTAAGAAACTGTTTGAGGGGCTGAAATTGTCCCCAAGGATGGAAGTGAGCAACTGAGAGGCCTAATAAGGGGCTTGAAACAACAGAAAAACTAACTTCAGCCCTCAAATAATAACCCCCTCCCTCCCAGTATACACTTGGTTTGATTCAAAGAAATCAACACTTCACTTCATTAACAGTCCATCTCATTTTTATTGTCCATTTTTATAGAAGTTGGTGTTTTTCTAGTCATAGTTATAAAATAATCCTATTTTACAAAGATTTACAGGTCTGTGAGCGCCCAGCAGTGAACAAGGCTGGATCTGGGAAGTCTCTTAAATAATCAAACAACCATTTTTGTCTTTAAAAACAAAACCAAACAAAACCCACAATGAGAAAATTGGCAACGAACTCAATTCAGCACCAAGCAGGACATAACAGAAGTGAGAGGGTTTGTATAAAAGACAATTTATTTCTTTGGGACAGGGAGCGGAGGACGGGCAGAAGGGGCAGGTAACAAACCCCAGGAACGAAGACGGGACTCAGGGTGACCTCTCGTTATTCTTCACCGTGGCAGGGGGGCGATACCTACTCCAAACTAAATTCCGGAGGCTGCGTTTGCCCAGCCCTGTGCCCTCCCGATGGGCAGAGGTCGCTCCCTACAGATTTGCAGTTTTCTGGTCTCTTTGCTGCCAGCCCCGGCACAGATTTGCCGACCGGGTCTTGCTGGTACCTCCTCAGTAGACGGGTCCCTTGACGGCGCCCGGTTCCGTGAGACGTGCGGCCGCGTACGCCGAGGCTCCCAGGCAGGCGGCCGGCTCGCAAAA